>NC_134710.1:100945716-101210716 GCF_043290135.1 Rhipicephalus microplus | reverse complement strand
CAAGAGATAGTTTAACATTATATTGGCCCGCATTTTGTTCTTTCAAAGGAAAATTTTGTTTTCCCCAATTATTTACGCAGGTGTCTGGGGCTCCTCAAGAAATGTTAATACAAATACTATGAGTGTAAACAATGTACTACGCCCCTAACACAACAAGCTATACATCTTCAAAGAAAAGGATTGAGAAGTTGATAATATGTTAATAAGAGTAGTGTAGCAATATTATCAATACTTGCATGCTCCAGAAACAGTGTTCAGCAAACAAGGCAAGTTATAATACACACAAGCCTAGATATATGCAAGAAAGTGTAATACTTAATGTGAAAAAATATAACAGCAATCATTCGCTGCAAAAACATGGTTGATCCCTTCATCATGGAAATCGGCATATAACAAGAAAGTAAAACGAGCCTTTACAAAGGTAATTGAATGTTTGCTGTTCATTGATAAATGAGGGTTCGCTGAATGTATGTTTGGGTGTTTGGCAGTTATAGCCCCCGTTTAACGTGTATGTATCCTCGCTGGCGCTTAGTAAATCTCCATGCCGACCACTAACATCCATGATAAATTTATTAAGCAAACTATTGTGGTATCTGTAGATGTTATATATATATATATATATATATATATATATATATATATATATATATATATATATATATATATATATATATATATATATATATTCATAGGGCCAGTTAGTCTTCGTGAAGGTATGGGATATGGCACAACGGGAGCGTTGTTAACAAGGATAAATATATTTATTTCCCAACAGTTTCGGGAGGGGTCCTCCCTTCATCAGGGGATGAGGATATAACTCATCCCCTGATGAAGGGAGGACCCCTTCCGAAACTGTTGGGAAATAAGTATATATATATATATATATATATATATATATATATATATATATATATATATATATATATATATATATATATATATATATATACTGTTGGGAAATAAGTATATATATATATATATATATATATATATATATATATATATATATATATATATATATATATATATGAGTCATTTCACAGTTGCACGCCTAACAGTTCACAGGTGTTAAGGTGTTGCAAACAGCACATTTTCACGAAACACTTGAATATCGACGCCTAAGTAGCAATGCGAATTCTTTATGACTGATGGATGATTTACACATGACGTTTTGCCATGTTTTCTTTTATTTTAAAGGCTTTAAATACTTTACCTTCAAGATTATTTGTTATTCATTTGCCAATGACAGTTATTGATTTGAAAAGGATGCAGAGCCATTGCAGTGCAGAGATGAGTTTCCACCAGTACCTGTACAGAGTAGAATGTGGTGTTCACGCAGCCTGTCATTGAAGCTGATCGGCCCTTCTCACATTTGTAGACACGGCCCCATGACACGGCAGTTTCAAAACTTACGTACGTCTGCGCTGCAAAGGCCATAGCAGTGCCCCTGATTTCAAATCAGGGTGTCATAAAAAATGAATTGAGAAATATGGTTAAACATGAAAGTTGTGAAGCCTTTCGAAATAATAAAAAAGGCAAGGTGACATATGTGATGTGATCCCCTCAGTTTTTAGTCAAGGGGTGCAAGTGGCGTTGATATTTTGGTGTTTTGTGTAAATGTACTCCTTGTAACACCTTGACATGCTAATTATTGGCTTTGTACTGTTAAAATTGCAACGTTACTAGCCTCAGATACCTTATGTTACAAATTGGGTAGAAGACTAGGAGCGACGTTATCATCATTGGAGGATTAGACCGGCATTCGGAATAAAGAAGAGGTCGATCGGGTGGGCTTCGCGATGGGCAAGGCGGCTCGTCCTTTCCTCAACATTTTGGTGCCAAAACCCGGGAGGAAGGACCTTCGGAGGTGAGACGGAGTGGACTTCACGAATTTCGACCGTCGTCATAGCCTCGAGGACTTTTGTGAAGCCGCTGTGGGTAAAGCTGATTTGTGAGGCCTAAACACCGCCGAGACCTGGGAGCGCGACTCCGGTTGCAACTGAGACTGAGACTGACGTGAGTACAGGCATCGTCTGGAGGTTCGCGAGACGGGAGTCCTCACGTCTACTTCGGCTCCGCCCTGACTCGCCCTTCATGACGACGGCCCGATATTCACAAGGCAAGGTAGTCCATAGGTCAACGAAGTACATCTTGGCAGTGCCGCCCCGTGAGTGCAGGCGCCGTCTGGAGGCTCGCGAGACGGGAGCCTTCACGTCTTCTCCGGCTCAGTACTGTCTCGCCCTTCACGACGATGCCCCGATATGCACAAGATCACAAAGAGTGACAGCCCGACAAGTGACAGATATTCGTTGTGCGAACCTTCTGCGATGGATGTCGTGACGACTCCGACTTCGCCTCGTGACACGGTCGGCCAGTGACTTCTCACGTTTCCGACACTGTACTGGATCATGGAGGCCCTCTACGAAAGGCGAAGTCAAACACGCAAGGCCGTCACGCAGGTGATCGCAGATATCGGATACCTTTGGCATATGAACCACCCATCAATATGTCAGTTGAAGAAGTTTCACCGAATTTGACTGAACAGTACGAGCTTCTCAGAGGAATCGATGAGGAGATTGCAAACACAGTTGACATCGATCATCTGGAAGCGGAAATAGAAGAAGTCGAGGTTTATGAGCACAAGATTATTCTAGCAAGGGTCAGAGCAGAATTTAATTTCGGAGATACATTAAAGGCTCAGCAGACGCACCTAGACTTAATACGACAGTGTATGAGAACGGAGGCTCAGAAGAAAGTGCTTTCTCCGACAATGTCACCGCAATCTAACAGCTACGTCTTGAACTGCCATCTTGTCCCACAGAACTTGGATGAGTGTACCACAGGACAGATACAAAGTTGCAGCACACAAGCTAGAACTTCAGCTACAGAGAAGGCATCTTCAGCGCCGTTAGAGATCTCATTAGCGTGCTGCACCCATAAGGCTATTGACAAGAAGTCTACAACAACTGCAGTGGTCAAGGTGGAAAGTATTCCCATGATTGAGAACGAAGAAGACTTCGTTATGAACGCCAGATTATTCTAGCGAGGGGGAGAGCGGAGTATGAGATTGAAGATGCACAAAAGGCTCGGCAAAGTCACGTGGAAGCGATAAAACAACGGATGAGAGCAGAAGCAGAAAGGAAAATACTTTCTTTGTCTCCGTCACCACCATATAGCGATTACGTGGCGAATAGCAATCTTGTCACACAGAAGCTACATGAGTTGGCCTCAGGACAAATGGGGGAATATAACAGCAGAATACAAACCAGGTTTCCCACGAAAGAAAAGGCAAACCAAGAACCCAACACCGAAAAACAACCTCCAAGTCTGAAGACACCTTCCACGACTTTAGAATTCACGCCAACGGACTGTACCCACGAAGGTAATAACAGACTATCCACAACAACTCAGGTGATCACGGAGGAAGACATTTCTTTTATAAGAAACTGGGAAGCCTTTGAAGATCCCAAAGGTAAACCACCAGGTCTTATAGGTGAATGCACACCGAAGACGACAACTCCAGACCAAATAATGTCCCCACCAATATGCTTAGAAGCGCCTGGCGGAAGCAAGACAAGACCACTGCTGAAAGCAAGTGGAAACAGAAAGAATATTGCGAGGACGCAGGTGCAAGTCCCTTGTACTGCATTTAAGTTCTCCTCTTTTAGGAAGCTACAAACGTCAAGGTTGAGGGCAATACGGAGGACCCGTCTTATTTCAGCAAAGAATGCCGAAGGAGCATCACAGCCACGTATAAGACAGAGCAGACCAAAACAGAAAGAGACGGCTGGTTCTTCTGAAATAAACAAAGGCAAGACGAGAAAATCAAGAAAACTGTCCAAAGTGAGTTACAGTAAAACATCGTGGAAGAGAGTGCATCATCGTTGTTCATGTGAACTTAAAGTGTTCATTGAAGGTCCACCATGGAGAACACGTTCAAAAGCACGCATTTGGAACAAGCATCGGAAACATGTGCACCGCTGGAAGAGCCGGCACAGGAGAAAACTTGGATTGTCCCATATGGACTGACTTGGAACTCGATTAACTACTGACTAGTATTGTGTACTTAGAACCTGGGTGTGTGTTTAGTGTTCTTCGTCGTCATGCATCATTATGGGGGCGCGGAGGATGTTAAATATTGTGTGAACGACGGAGAAAGTCACTATCATCATTAGGGGAATTACCAGCAGTATTCGGAATACAGAAGAGGTCGACAGGTGGGCTTCGCCAAGGGCACGGCGGCTCGTCCTTTCCTCAACACCCTCATTATTTTGTTAGATGTCACACGTATCGCATAGCGTTTCCTTGTTGAAGGAGGAGGAGGGAGGGAGAGTGTGTGCATAAGACAGGCGGGACGCTCGAATAACATGAAACGTCCGTCACATCAGCGGGAGGAGACTCGCCTGCTCGACTGTAGAGTGAGCGGTTGCTTGCCGGTTTTGAATAATACCCAGCAGCCCCACCGCGGTTGTCTAGTGGCTAAGGTACTCGGCTGCTGACCGGCAGGTCGCGGGTTCGAATCCTGGTTGCGGCGGCTGCATTTTCGATGGAGGCGGAAATGTTATAGGCCCGTGTGCTCAGATTTGGGTGCACGTTAAAGAACCCCAGGTGGTCAAAATTTCCGGAGCCCTCCCCTACGGCGTCTCTCATAATCATATGGTGGTTTTGGGACGTTAAACCCCACATATCAATCAATCAATGATACCCAGCAATGAAATAATTTAAATGCGAGAGGGAATTGATGGAAGCATATCAAATGCCATGATATGCGAGAGGGAATCGACTGAAGCATATAAAATGCAAAGAAAAAAACATGGTCCTGATTGTGTACCTGCCATAACGTTATCACAAAAAGAGGCTGATCATCTTTTTAGAGAAATGCCATTTAAAATGTCTTGATTTAAATCTTTGTGGTTTTTACGGCAACGGGCAAGTGTTGGTAATTAAGTATTATAGTATTGTCTCATGCGCAGTGTTTTCATCTGTACTAGCTGCATCATGTTTAGCGCATGTGTGTCTTGAATTTCTTTTCGAACCATGTTGTTTCTGTCGCGACGTGGCCGCCACCGCGCACCCCGTGGTCATAAAAACCTGTGGAGCAGTATTCCAAGCAACGTGCTGCTATCCTCTCTGTTTCTCTTTCGTCTTTCACTCTTGCCACTTCCGTGTCACTGCGTGCACCTGCTCTACTTTCGACTCTCTTGTTGGCCGAATAAAGTAGACGTTGTTACTGAAAATATGTGTCCGTCTCGTACAACATATGGCTCTACAAAGTGGTGACCCGGAGTCCTACGCGACACTGCTGAAGTATTGTAGAGTCATGCAGAGCAACGACACGCACCTAAACACGGAAGCTACTGGCACGACCGATCATGACGTCTCTGCGATCTCCCTCCGACTTGCAGCTTACTGGAACCGCTACCTTTCGATCTAGTTCGTTCAAGCTGAGTCACAACCCTTGCTTTCTGGCGTGCGCACAGAACAACGCAAGTACCATCTCATTGTTTCGGCGCTGTCATCAGCTGCTGCCGAAAAAGTATCTGACCTGCTTTCCAGACCCCCCTCCACCACACCGTAATGCACTTTCAAGGTTGCTCTGCTGGAGCGAACGACGGCATCACAGCGTTCCCGCATACAGCAGTTGCTCTCCGTGGGGAAATTAGGCGACCGCCAGCCAAGCCAGCTTCTTCGTCATAGGCATCAACTCGTGAGTGGCTACACCACCACTATACTGACGAGAACTTGTTGCGAGAACTGTTTCTGCAGCACCTTCCTGGCAATGTGCAAATGCTACTAGCCACTGCGTCCACGTTGGACCCCAACGGTTTGCCCAGCCTGGGGGGCAAGGTGTTGGAGGTGGCCACGCAGTGTGTGTGCAACGTCACGCCGTCATTCAACAACGTGAGTGCCGCTCCACAAACACCATCTGACCCTGCTTATCCCATCGACGCGCTTTGCCATCGCCTAGAACAACTGGTTTATGCCGCGGAGCGTCATTACACCACTCCACGTCACCGAAACCGCAGCCGAAGCTCCCCGCGTTATGAATGCACACAATTAATGCTCTCGATACCCCACACCACCTGGGATATGCTATTACCATCGCTGTTTTGGACAGGACGTGACTCGCTCTGTGGATTTCGTGCTGAACGGTTGTGCCCCCGCGATCTCCGACGACAGCGCAGCTCTGGCCGACTGGCTCGCCCTACGCCATCTCCTGCCGCCGACAAGAGCTCTCGCTGAGGGGTGCCCCGTCCTCGTACTCCTGCGATCGTGTCCATCTTTCCTATCTTCTCCTTCTTCTGGGTGTCGCTGGGTGTCTCCTTGCGCCACGCTCTCTCCTTCCCCCTCTCTATCTCTATACTTTTAGTCCTATCCTTTTAATCCCTCCTTACCCCCATCCCTTGTGGGCTATTGTTGAGGTGTCGCACTCTGATGCAGACAGATACGAGGCTCACTTCTCTCTTTAAGAATGACGAGAAAGGCAGGACGTACGTCACTGCTTCCAACTTCGCTCGTGGCAGGGAAACAGGCAGGCCGATCATTGACGGTGACGACTGGTCAAGATCAACCCAAACGTCGCCTGTTTCACGTCATGGACAAAATCACAGGCCAGCAGTACCTGGTGGAAAGTGGTGGAGCGGTCAGCATTATTCCGGCTCAAAAATTCGACCGAACAAACCTGCAAGCTGTGAACGGTAGCAAGATCTCCATATACAAATCACGGTTGCTCTCTGAACCTAGGCTTGCGCCGCGTGTTTCGTTGGGTTTTCCTCGTCGCAGACGTACGCCGTGCCCTCATTGGTGCCGGCTTTTGAAACTATACCATGGACTGCTGGTCGACGTGAAACGTTAACGCCTGCTAGACACTACTACATTACTCTCTGTCCATGGTGTTGTTTCCCATGACTCGAACATAATCGCCCCAACTACAACAGTGGACGATGACCGTTTCGCAAGACTTCTTCGAGAATTCCCAAACATCACGCAACCACCTGACTGGACAAAACCCGTGCAACATGATGTCCGCCACCATATATATCATCACCACTGGTCCACCTGTTTTCGCTCGCCCATGGTCACTTGCGCCAAATAAGCTCAAAGTAGCCAGGACTTAGTTTGAACACGTGTTGGAACTCGGAATAATACGACCATCATCGAGCAGCTGGGCGTCTCCTCTCCACCTCGTACCAAAAAAGTCAGGTGACTGGAAACCCTGCGGAGACTACCGTTCCCTGAATGCAAAAACTATTCCCGACCGGTATCCCCTGCCTAACATTCAGGATTTCACGTCAGCTCTACATGGCACAACAGTGTTCTCTAAAATCGACTTAGTCAAAACCTTTCACCAAACTCCTGTTGCTGCAGAAGATCTTCCAAAGACGGCAATTACCACCCACTTGGACTTTTTGAGAATGCCATTCGGCCTCCGCAATGCTACACAAACGTCCCAGCGGTTCATCGACACGGTCATATGTGGTCTGCCGTTTGTGTTAGCCTACGTCGACGACCTGCTGGTAGCAAGCTCATCCCATGAGGAGCACTTGCAACATCTCCGTCAACTTTTCGAGCGCCTGTCGGCCAACGGAATCGTTGTGAACACTGCAAAAAGTGAGTTCGGAGCGTCATCTCTTGATTTTCTTGGTCATCGCTTGGACAGCAAAGCCCCCTTCCTGACAAAGTGCAAGCAATCGTCGAGTTCCCCAAGCCTACATCAATAACCAAGCTGCACCAGTTTCTAGTGCTTGTAAATTTCTACCGCCGATTTATTAGAAACTATGCAACGCTGTTGAAGCCCCTCGACAATTTGCTCTGTGGAAAACCCTCGGAAACTGCACCATGGAACATCGTGGCGCAAGAAGCGTTCAACTCCATCAAGAACGCTTTGACTGAAGCCACACTGCTGACGCACCACAATCCCAGTTACCCCTTGGCGCTCATGACCGATGCATTGTGTTGTGCACTTGGGGCCGTACTCCAGCAAAAAGTGAACGATCAGTGGCAGCCCCTTTCCTTTTTCTGCAAGCGTATGACCTCTTCCGAAAGAAACTACAGCGTTTTCGGCCGTGAATTGCTCGCCATCTTTCTCACCGTGTACCATTTTCGACACCTACTTGAAGGCCGCTCTTTTACAATTTTTACTGATGACAAACCTCTCAATCGGTCGATCTGACTCACTATACACACCGCGCGAGGTGCACCAGCTCGCCTTCATCTCGGAGTTTGCAACTCATATACGCCACATCAGCGGTGTTGACAACGCTCCAGCTGACGCTCTCAATCACGTGGATGCCATCACCTGCAGTCACTCCAAAACCTCCACTCCAACATCATTTCCATTCAAACTCCCGGATCTGACTGCAGCCTAGTCAAAAGACACCGAGCTTGAACACCTACGCGAAGCGTCCACATCACTTCAGCTCGAACCCGTCGCCTTTGAAGATGTGCCAATTACTTGTGACACCTCCGCAGGCACACCCAGACCGTTTCCAACCAACCCTTTCCGTAAGAAAATATTCGACGCCTATCACAGACATTCTCACCCCGGAATTCGCGCTTCCCAAAAGCTTGTTTCTTCACGCTTTGTCTGGCCCGGCATGAACGCCAACATCAGGGATTGGGTTCGCGAGTGTGCATCGTGTCAGCGCGCCAAAGTTCAACGATACCCCGTTCCTCCATCAAAGCCTCTCTTGCAACCCGACGAACGTTTCGCCATTGTGCATGTTGACATTGTTGGCCCGTTACCCCTATGTCAAGGCTATCCTATTCTTCTCACATGTGCAGATCATTTCACCCACTGGCCCGAAACGACTCCTATATATACCCGATATGTCTGCAGCTACCGTCGCAGCAGCTTTTGTTTCTACCTGAATATCCAGATTTGGCTGTCCGACAACGATTGTATCGGACCGGGGTTGCCAGTTCTAATCTTCCCTCTTTTCGGAGCTCCCGAAACTTCTTGGTATTTCACGCCTGCGTACAGCGTCATACCATGCGCAAACAAACGGCCTCATCAAGAGGTTCCACCGGCATCTCAAAGCAGCACTCACAGCACATGGTTGCCCCGACAGGTGGGTTGACCGCCTCCCGCTCTACGCCCTTCTTCGAAGAAAGCGGCAGTGCCACTGAGCTAACAGCAACAGAGTACGTTGACCAGCTTCGCGACGTCTTTCGACACATTCGTCCGCAGCCTACACGCAGCCAGTCACGTGCCGCGTACATCGCTCAGGACCTAAAAACAGCGACACGCGTGTTCGCGTGGTACGGCCCTGTGCGTGCCCCGCTTCAACCACACTACCTCGGCCTCTTCCGTGGTGTTAGAGCGCTGGCCTGCTAACTTCGTCGTCGACATCAATGGGACACGCTATACAATCCCGCTCGAGTGGCTCAAGTCAGCGTTCAGTGAAGCGCCCGATCTTAATTGCCTCGCCCTACCTCCCTCCGCTGGACACGGGGCCCCTCTTCACCAGTGTTCCTCCCGTCACCACCTTTGCGCCGCGTTCACTTGGATGACACTTCCACTGAGAATCGTTCGTCGCACCAGCTTACTCTCTAAGGGCTGTTCCACGCGCTTCCCGCACAGCCGCAACACACGTGCCGGGACTCCTACCGCACGCAAGCGAAGGACAAATAATCCAATTGGCAACGTGGCGGAGGGTGAAAGAACGTCGCCAATTGGCTTATTTGTCCCCCGATTGCGTGCGGTAGGGGTCCGGCACGTGCGTTGCGGCTGTGCGGGAAGCGCGTGGAATGGCCCTAAGGGGGAGCAATCTGTGGCGATGCGGCCACTACCGCGCACCCCGCGGTCATAAAAACCTGTGAAGCAGCATTCCAAGCAACGTGCTGCTATCCTCTCTGTTTCTCCTTCGTCTCTTTCACTCTTGTCACTTCCGTGGCACTACGTGCACCTGCTCTATTTTCGACTCTCTGGTTGCCAGAATAAAGTAGACGTTGTTACTGAAAAGACATGTCCGTCTCGTACAGCCTGGCTCTACAATTCAGTAAATAGTTGCTAGTCCAAGCTTGCGTGTTGGATACTGTTGAGTGCGCGCGTCCTTCACGGCTGGGTTCATCGTTCTTTCAAATTATAAGCTAACAGCTTACCGCCACGAATCTTGTGAAACATATGCAAACACGGTACAAGAAAAAAGTATGCTGCACATTTGTACAAGCAATAAACATACATTCAACATACGCACCGTGATGGCACGGTGTTCTGATGCGTGTTCAATCTCAGCCGCGGCAATCGCAATGTGACAAACGATGAACCGGTGGTCAAAACTTCCCCGGAAAATGAAAATATACTGTAGTTGGGATAAGTAACCCCCTCGCCTCATTTTCTTTTATAGTTTTAATATGCATGCTCAAAACAAAGCACTTACGAAACTTCTTCCGATTCTCTCTAATAATCTCATATGCCATTTTCTGCCATTAGTGTTAAAAGCACTGAATTTCACCTAATTAAGCAAAGTAGACGCAGTAAAGAGCTTTTTGAACTTGTCCTTTCGGTTTTTGCGCCACCGGGCGAAACCGCCTGAAATCCGCAGAAAGTGCTTCACTAATAAAAAAACCGTTGAGATCGATTAATTGATATGTGGGTCCCAAACGTCCCAAAACCACCAAAACGTCCCAAAACCACCATATGATTATGAGAGACGCCGCAGTGGAGGGCTCCAGAAATTTCAACCCTTGAGACGCAGTCTTGCATCATAAATAATTTGCGTGATACTTATCAGGGTTAAAATCTTTTTTTTTTTTTTTTGGAGCCACGACCGCGTGTAGGTTGAAGGCGCGACACCCCCACACCTTCCCTGGAATTTGGAGGGGTGAACACACTTGTGCAAGAGAAGCGTTCTCACAAGACCTTACGTTTGGAAAATTTTCTTCCAGGAAAGTAAATTTATAGATTTTCCGTAGGGTATAATTTAGAAGCAAATTAGCTTCTCATATAGAAGCCAACTAATCCTCATGTGCTTGCATCTACATGTTTGAACCACCCTTCATTAAAGACAATTGCCACACGAGAACCCCTCCCCCCCCCCCCCCCCCCATCAATAGAAAATCGTGCCGACTCGACGCCGGGACACCAAGCACGGCGTATTTTACTCTGCTAATGCGAAATTAAGATGTTTAATTCAAGTTTATATTGGCAGTCGAAATAGGGAATTATGATGCACTAACTACAGAAGTATGAAATTGCGTAACCTATTTCCAAGGCAATCAATATTGCATCCAAACAAAGAATATGAAGTTTTGTTCCAGCTGTTAATTGTAATTAGCGTGTAATTAAATACTTCATTCTGCAGTAAGTCATGTTTTATTTTGACAGAAAAAGAATAAATTCATGGACTTGTCTACTAGTTTTTGGTTAACTTCATTCCGAGAAAAGGAAAGTAATATTTTCATTCTAGTCCTGGAACGTGGCATACCAAACAACCTGTTGAATATCACAGTGCCTTCACCAAAGTGGTCGGTTACAGTCACAGGCATATTGTCACCGAGGCATATTGTCAAGTCATACTGGCAGTGCACAAGGCCAAGTTAATCTAATGAACAATGCATCTAGCTCTCTTTTGGCCACAATTTGACACAACTAGCATAAGGAAGTTGTGTACATAAATATCAAGCAAGGGTACGGCAAGGTTTAACGCAACCTGCGCTTCAGCCTCCCAAAGGGAAGTGTAACACCTTGCTGCAACACCATCTTGCCGGACTGCCAAAGTCTGTAGATGAAGATCCTACATTTTCGGCTCAGATCCGTTATGGCAGACTGACCAATAATCGGGTAGCTTAGACAAGAGAATAATTTCTCATTTCAAATAACAAGAAGCTTTTTTTTTTCAGAATTATGTTGAAAGAAAAAAAAGGATACAGAGGTCAAATAAATTCTGATCCAATATTAAATGAATAATATCCATACCCAAGAAAATTTGATAGAGCCTACTTTGGTTAACTATTAAGCTTTAGAACCATAGTTATTTGTAAACCTCATAGTGTTGCTGAACCTTGAATGGCCTCGCACACTTCACGGTTGCTGTGTCCAAGGATAAGTGCACCCAAGAATCGTAACTTGCCAAGGTGTTAAATCTAATCCAATGATGTGCAATGTCAATATTCATTTTCTTTAAGGACACTAGCACAAGTAATGCGCAAGTGCATGAGCTAGCGACACTGGTGGAGGTGGGTCTGTTCATTAGTATAATAGAATTAGTCTCTCACACACACCTACTGGCGTATGTAACACTTCCAAATCTTCCCATTCGCCACAAGCTATTCTATACTGTGTTAAGAAGCGACAGATGCATTCAAAAATACAATTAACAGAATTTACTGGAGGTAGGTCAGCACCTTCGAGAAAAAATTTTAGCTTTAGTACAATAGGTACAATTGTGGGTTTGGCTTGTGGGGCTATGGGAAATTTTAAAATTAAGATGATGAAATAGCTAAAAATGTAAAAAAATATATAAAAATAAAAAACTGCCAAGTTATGCATGTTGCACCAACAGTGATAACTAAAAAACATTTAGCGAGACTCAAACATGACTGGTGAGCTATGTAGCAAAGATAACACCTTGTGCATCTAATCTCCACAACCAAGCCTGGGTGCATTTTCATAAAGAGTGAAAAAGTTGATATTTGACAAGCTTGTTTTGCATGCAGTTGGCCATATTACAAAAGGTTACCACTTGTTAATAAATCTGCTTCAATGCACAGCTCCACCTATGAAAAAATAGCACACAAAATTTTATCTAAAATATTGGTTAGAAATAGAGCTATAATTGTTTGCATAACACTAGGATGCAAAAAATCACTTTTGAGTAAGATGGCTTTAAAATTTGAACTGAATGTCCATTTAACAAATAAATATTCAATACCTGAAATTCACCAGCTTGGGACCTCTTATGAAGTGATATAAGCTTTTTTTTAGGCGAGGCAAAAGAAGTATTTTTTCTTAGCTCATTTTGTGTGTCATCACCGTGCTCCACAGTGGGTCCACGCTTGGCATAGTGAATGGCTATTGGCGTTTACGGTCCTCTTTCATCCTGTACTTCACCATGTTTCATAAAATATCATTACTTTCTTCTTGAAAAGCCACAACTGAATCCTAGAACTCGAAATGGCATAGAAAACAACACTGACTGCTGAACGAAAACGTGCACAATTTGGCTAGTGAAGTGCTCAAACCATATAGGAAAAATTTTAAATAAAGTGAGAACGTGATGTTCTGCAAACTTTAAAACACACTTAGGTAACTTATCATTATGTAATATGTATATGAAAAATATTTATGACGATATGGTAGGTGTTGTGGAAACGGTAACATAGGGTTTCAGATTCGGATGTATCCATCAGGGGTTGAAAAAGAATGTTGATCTTTTGAGCTACTCCAAATAGATATATAAGTTTTTTCTTTAATTATTCTTGAATGGACAGGGAACTTCAAAATGTCAAGTCCCCCCCACCAAAATTTTTTTTTCTTTTTCAGAAAGTGCGTTTTTGAAGGTGGTGACCTACCTTAAGAGGAACGCCTGCACTTTCTCAAGGTTACCATCTAAGCAATTTATCCAACTGTCTTGACTTGGCAATACAGGTTTCTCATGGACTACTATGACTTGACTTCCAAACATACCACAACAAAAAAAAAAGATGCGCAAAGCAAGCAAGATTTTTTTCCTCTTCTTTTTAAAATTCAGTTTTCTTTGGGCAAAGCAGGTCTACTTCTACTAATGCATTTAGTCCTGACTGCTATAACGGTGTTGAACACATTTCAACCTTGAACATTGTCTTGTGATAAACATGCATCAGTAGCATGGTTGGATACATCGTGCAATATATTCGCGGACAATTTCCCTTGACAATGAACGGAAGGCTACAAGGGTGGAGCTTCAGCACATGTACTTTTACGTGAAGTAGTCCAGTTTGACGTGTGCCTCATACCACTATGAAAAATGAAGGATGCGCGCAATCAGCATTGCATTTCGATGCAGGCGCTTAGCATTAGAGGCGCGGTCAAAAGACGAGTTTTTTTTCACGCATGCAAAAACACAAAGTGAAAACGTGTAAAGTAGAAGTACAAATATATTGCTGGTGTGAGCTGCGTCCTGTCTGAAAGAGCTGTATGCAAAAAATAAAAGAATATGTTGTGGGACTGTAATAATAAACAATAGGATATACGCAATACACTCTGTAGCCTTGACTTCATTGCCAAGAAAAGTTGTCCACATGCATACAAGAGCAGGCAATCCCGTAGTTGCATATGTGTATAGATAACTTGACTTTCCGGTAAAATAAATTAAGTCTGACTTCCTACAATGGTCGTGCAGCCAAGTGCACACCAATAGCAAACTGAGATGCAAAAAGCTTTCTAGGAACAATATTTGGATGAATTGGGTGCATATATACACCTTAAAGCCACTGAGCCTCACACCTGTGCTAAGCCCCCTAACATCCAGTTTACAGTATCTGACACCAGAAACCAGTGTAAATGCCCCGAATGCTGCTTGTGTTTAATTTGGTATGCCATTATGACTAAGCCACAAGGGGTTAATTATAGTCCCACTGAGTTTCTATGTGAAGTGAAACCACAGTTGGAATCCGCTGCACACAATTACCAAGACTGAAGTTCATGCAATTGAAATGTAGCCAAGACAATCGTTATGTACAGAGATGAGCGTCATTTTATCTGTGTACCGTAGATGCCACAGTCACTAACGAGCAGGCAAAAAACAATAAATAGTTGCAGTCACCCCTGCAGCAAGATTCAAGCCAGCAGAAAAGAGATTAGCTGAATCTCTACACATGGCAAGTAATTGTGCCCAGTTTGGTTATTTACTTCTGGTTCAGGGCACCAATAAATGCTACCTGCAGTTGTTTTGCTTGGCACATTGATCTAGACAATATGTTTTACTTTGGAAGAGTTCTTTCTTACACTCTGAATATATAAGTGCATTCTGAATATATAAGTCAATTACTTCATTGTCTCTGCACAAATAACATTTTTACTTAGGTGCCTGCATTAGATATATACACCAACAGTGAACACAATTCACTGGCATGCATAATTTTATTAGAACTCTACTTCCAACTAGTAAAATAGCACTTAGCACTCAAAACAAAGTTTCATTCTAATAAAGTTGAATGAAATATAATAGGTCAAATCAGCACAAAGACATAGTTGCACAGAGCACAGGTCAATGACAGAGGTTCTGTGAATTTTCACACAACTGCACCAAAAAATGCTAAACAAGATTCAGGACATGACTCATTCAGGGCAGACAGAGAGATTTGCATGTGACATGGCCTTAAAAATGCTGTTTATGCAAGTTTGCTGACAACTACAACAAACATTGAACAAGCTCCAGGACAGGACATACCCAGGGCACAGATCATTTACTTACTCATGACATGGCTGTCAGAGTTGTCAAATAGAAATTTGCAATCAACTCTGTGGGAAACAATGCTATGCGGTAACATAAAAAAATTTATAACTGGCTGTGTGTATATAGATGCACAGCTACCTTGCATTCATTTTTTTTTAATACCGATGCACACCCCAGTAACAATCTACATCACTGCATGTATGGAGATAGATGGTGAGCCAAAATATGCACTTTGTGTCTGCTGAAAAGTGATGCATGTATTTACAAAACAATTACACCGATGTTTAATCACATTTTTTCACACTACTGTATTACACAGCTGGTGCTTTATGATAATGAGAAGAAAGGTGAACAAATAATGATCTTGATTATTTTCTCTGACGAAGGACACAGTGTACATAAAAATGAAGGAGCCCAGAAGACCTCAAAAAAGAGATGCCAGGTACACTTTCAAGCCAAAACCACACAGATACTGACTTAGACCATGAGGCGGGGGGGGGGGGGGGGGGGGGGGGCAAAACATGAACATATCACGCTTTGAAAGCCTTAGGGAACTAAAACATCTTTTTCCATTACAAGGTAATGAAAAAAGATATATAATGCACCTTTCATTCACTAAAATCACATAGTCGAAAGTAGTGATGCACTCTTTCTACATGTGAAAAAAAAAAAAAAAGAGGAGCACAAGTAGGTGCTGACCTATGGCAACTGTACAACGGGTATATGCTCATATAATGATCATTCATCCTAAAAGCATTTCAAGTGAGACACAAACTCAATATTTATCATACAGATGACTAAAAGCTTCTGACACCATATACAGTAAAATGAACAATGTTTAAATGTTCCACAAACAGAGCTGGCGGCACAACGTTGGAAAAGAGTGCAGAAGGGAAGAACTCTGGGATGACATGCTACTACACAGGTTAAGTGATGCTAAGGAACGATTAAACAAAAATACAGGAAGAGAAAAAAACAGTGTCAACTCTTGATGGAACAACTAAACAAGAACACAGAGAAAAAACGTCACCTGACCTTGGAAGTGCTAAATAAACACACAAGAGAAAAAAAAGGGGTCAGCTGAAATCCCTGCTGGCAGAAGTGATGAGACATTGCAGTGAAGTACGGCAGAGACTCGCCTAAACAGCGTCACCATTTTCCTGCATCAATATATAGGTGGTCGTAGTGCCATCTTCAACCTTCTCTTCACTTGGTCCATTCACCCCTGGTGCAGCTGGCATCGCCAGTATTGTCTCGTCTTCTTCATCCTGGTAACATCAATAGAAATGATAAGTTCATGGTAACCAACCTCAGAGCCAACAAAAGAAAGCACGAAAAGGTGTGGGCCCATACATTGAAACCAAAGCACTCCTCCATGTCTTTCTGCTTCTGTTCAAGCCGTCTCCGTGCCATCTCAGCTTCTCTCTGTGGTGCATCCAGTTCTCCCTTGTTCATGCCTAGCATCTCCTCACCTGTACATAATACATGAAAAGGAAGCCTTTAATTGCAACACTAAAAAGCAGAAAGATCTCAATAAAGCCGTGAATACGTTCAGCCATGTTCATCATACAATGTGAGCTCGAAACCTTGGCTGTAAATTTAATGGGGGGGGGGCATAGAAAATTCTCTGGTATCTGGGGTGAGTGCCCTAAAAGATGCCTTGATACATGAGCATTCTTGCAGTCTGCCCCCCCAACAAAATTAATGTAAAGCTCGAAATTCTGAATCAAATATGTGTAACACGCAGCGCTTTGGTAGTACAAAAAACGTTTGCATTAGTGAAACGGCCATTCAACCTTTCAGTATTGGGTACGAGGGCATACAGTCGCACCACCGTGCAGACGCATCCCTGTGACGTGCGTGGTTGGATTGCTCCGCCAGCCCTCTCGCACGCTGCCCGCAAGTGTTTTTGCATCTTCTTGTTAAATTATTATGTTTAGTTAGGGTGTCTACCATTTTGCTTTTTCAAAATTTCCCGACTTTTCCAGGTTTTCCATGATGAGTTAAAAAAAATTTCATGACCGTTACGTCTGCTTCGCAAACTCTCTGCACTGGAAACCAACCCACAAGTGGCAAAAAAAAAAAAGATGCACTCCTATAAAATAAGTGAATAAATGTACCACACGTGCTCAGAATTTTTTGAGTGCCTGTGGTAAATATGAAAAAATATGTATATCTGGCCAAAATGATACCTCCGAGCCAGAGAGTTAGCAAGTTGGCTGTTTGGCAGATTGCAAGCACACGATTTGAAATTAACCCCAGCTGAAAGTTTGAAGGAGCCCAGGATAGTACTACAAAAACGCAGTCAGAACTGCCAAGAAATATAGAAGTGGCACCATCCCATGGCATCTGTGTAAAAGGAGGACACCTGAGCCTGGCCGGTTCCACTACTGGAATATATTCTAGTTCACTATAATGGTTACAGCCTACGCCACTTAGGATGTGGTTTGGATTATATTAGATCGACCTGTATTTACTGACTTTACTAAGTATGTGGATTAGACTGCATTTGATGCGAGCTGGACTGCTGTATTTACTATTGATTTACATCCCCATCTGAATTGTACACCTCTAATATATACTTTTCACGAAAAAGTAATAATTATATACTACTCATGTATTCTGTGCACCTTGCATTGGCAATGACGAACAACTTCGCAAGAACGGAGCCACGCTGCGTAATTTTCTTTCTTTCTGTTTCTTTCTTTTTCTATGATGAGCACATGCATGTTGATGTTTTATTTCTCTGGGTTCTGGCACTTAGAGTTCGACAAAGTCATTAGATGCCTGCAATGAAAGCTAGGGGTAGCGTTTAAAGCGATAACATTCGAATATGTGCTGGCAAGAAGGAACCTGTCTGGTCGCATCAGCTCCCTGGATTCCACAGATTTATCGCAAATGCGGGTAGGTTAACTTCTTTTTTGTACTCTTCTATGAACATAACACTAAGAACTAATAACAGATTTAATGATACCATCTCCAGAAACTGAAATGAGATAATTAGATGAAGTTACCCAACTCTACCTTTGAAACGCAAGCTACCAGCAATGAGCATGTAGCTGAGAACGTTTAGTGTTGCATCGCAATAATAATAATGATAGTAATAAAAAATTCGCAGATCCCACGTACAGTGGCAATCAATGATATGCGAAGCACGAATGAGGATATGTCATTTTAAAATCAGCAAGACGTTACGAGGCAGATGTAAATTATGTTGAACATGACTTCCATGTCATGATTATCATGTTTGCGCCTGGCATTTGTGTTTGTCATCCATTCACGTCTTGTAATACCAAATTTGGTATATGTGAAGCTTGCGAAACGGCCGCGAGCGTACTATAAGCGTAGCATGTAGTCATGTTTTACATGACACACATATCATGATCATCATGTTTGGACCTGTCATTTACTATTGTCGTGTGTTTGCGTCACGTAATACCCCATTTGGTATATTTAAACTTAGTGAGTGAGACAGCCGCGAGTGCATCATGAGCGTGGCATGTAGTCATGTTTTTACATGACACACATGCCATGATTATCATGTTTGCACCAGCCATATACCTTCGTCATGCATTCACCTCACGTAATACTAAATTTGGTATATGTGAAGCTAGCAAAATGAACGCGAGCGCACCATGAGTGTGACGTGTCGTCATTATTTCCACGTTATTGCCTGTCACTTATGTTTGTGATGCAGTCATGTCATGCCATACCAGTTTTGAAATAACAAAACCCCCACAAGAGCAGCAAGATCATGACATGAGAGGCATGAGATTTATGACAATACATATCACAATTTTCTTTGTATGATTAGTCTCTTGCGCTCGTCATAATGTCATGTTATGCCATACCAAGTTTGGTGCAGATCCCATTTTCGAAACGGCCAGGAAAGCTAGGTCGTAGGCGGCTAGATAATAAATAGATACGATTAAAGTCGCGGAAGTTTGCCAAGAAGAGCTTCGCATTTAATAATAATGATAAAAAGCATCACACAGCCTGGCAAGCCTCTGCTATAGTTCTATCCGAACCACAAGGCCTTCAAGCCGAGCCAGAATCATGGTCAAGACAAAGAAATATACACAAATTTATCGACATGTGTAATTTTGTTGTAAAATCAGACATGCTGTGCAGTATGTAGAAGCAACAGACATCAAAACTGAAAATGTACCGTATTTATTTGAATATAAGACGGTCACGACTATAAAGCGAGGGGGGAGTTTAAGGACCAAAGAAAAGGAAAAAAAAGTTTGCACACTAATATAAGACGAGAGTTCTCGCCAAAAACTTTGACATCCCGCCTTTAAGTGCACAAAAATCAGCCGTGTAACTGCATAATCATGAGCTGTCATCCTCTGAAGTACCACTGCTTTCCTTGTCGCTGCCCAAAGTTCACTATCTTCAGTGCCGTCCAGCAAGTTGGAAATGGAGCACAAGAAGCTGCCGCCAGTGCGTCGGGTATGGCTGCCCAAGCATCGGCTATCCAGCGAGCCACTACAGACGTAGATGCACGCTTCAAACGGCCCGACGGTGTCAAGGCCGTATCGTCGGAGGCCATCCACTCGTTGTAGAGGCATCTTACACAGTCCTTAAAAGGCTTGTTGAGACACACATCCAGTGGCTACAGCTGACTCGTCATGCCACCGTAGATGACAATGAGATCAGTGACTGCTGCTTGTAGCTTTTTCTTGACCCCTTCGGTCAGATGTCCCCGAAAAGCGTCAAAGACGAGCATTGATTGGCGAGCCAGCAGAGCCCCGGGACGCCAGCACCACACAGTTTTTATCCAATCGATGACAAGTGCTTCAGTAATCCAGCCTTTTTCCTGGCAGCAGATGTGCACACCCTCAGGGAAATTTTCATTCTTGGGCATGGTTTTTGTCTTCAGCACCACATAAGGCGGCAGCTTGTGCCCGTCGGCGGTACAAGCTAAAATGACGGTGATTCACACTTTTTCACACCCTGCGGTACGTACGTGAACTTGGCTACAAGGGTGGACGCATTTCGCATGTACAGTTCGTGGCAACGGCATGTAAAAAAATATCGGGGTCTCGTCTGCATTGCCAATCTGGCCAAAGAGGAAGTTGCGCTCTCTTCGCAGTCCGATTACATAACGTTGAAAAGACAGCAGCCGGCTGCTCATAGAAGTGAGCAGCCGGCTCTCTTCATGTACTTCTGCACCCAGCCTCGGCTAGCCTTGAACTGCGACCCGGAGATGCCGCGATCTGCTGCGAACTCTCGGGCCTTCATCTGAAGCATTTCCGTTGTCACAGTCAGGGCACGGCTCCTAGTTTCTTTGACAAATTCTGTCACACTTTCCTCCACTTTGGGAAACACACGCTTGCGTAGTCCTCGAAAAGCTTTCCACGTCGCAGTGCAGGCAAGGAGAACCCCCTTCTCCTTTCTCCAACGACGCACATTGTTTTCTGGGACGCCGTACTTCCGAACTGCAGCGCAGTTGCCTAAATCTTCAGCATCGGTTATCACCTTCTTGAAGACTGCATCATAGTGACGACAACTTGCCATGATGACTAGTGACGACGGAAAGGTCGTGGAGGCTACACCCTCACCAGCAAGGGAACATAAAAGACAAGTGAACATAGAAAAGTGACCGAAACTCGGCTTGTGGATTGCAACATACTGGATTTTGGCTGGCTGTTCTTGGCTTTTAGTGATTTTCCGATGAGCCGCTGCAGATCTCGGAGCCCGCGGCATTCTCGCCCGTTGTTTTTGCGGAGGTAACTGCTGTCAAACCGTTTTCTTTTTTTCGATCTCGCTGATGACGACCTATTAGGTTACAGCGCACATATGTCATAGCTTGACAATGTTAAATATTTGGAATTATTTACATTTTCATGCAAAGAAAATAACAGTATGCCTTTCCATGAATTGAAGCAATAATTGATGTCTACTTCGAATATAAGGCAGGGGTGACTTTCAGGCCATGATTTCGGGAAAAAAATCTCATCTGCTATTCGAATAAATACAGTACCTACATGGAAGTTAAGGGACCATCTGGACATGAAGGGCAAGTTGCCGAGCGAAAATTTTCATGGTCTTTTTTACACTTCAGGCTGCCACAATTATGACAACCAGAACATCGGTGAGACCACTAATTTCAAGAAAAAAGTTAAACAACCATATATGGCAACAGGAAACAAGGCGTGACCTCGCATGCCCTCGCTAAACACGTGGAATCTACAGGCCACAAAACACGCATATTCTGGCCCAAGAAAACCTTGCAATCTGCCTGCACCTGGAATAAGAGCACATGCAGACAACTGCACATTCGACGGCACGGACAGATGCTACCCTAACAGATCCTGAGCATGCCTGGCTATTTCGCATATCACACATCATTATCAAGACCTGTGATACGCGAAATCACTGTTATTTTTTGTGTTTTCCTTTGGAATAAGGAGAGAAATGCATTATTAACTTAAAGCAGACATTGCTGAAGATTTTACTTACTAGGACGCTTTATTTTAACTTATTCATGCAGTGTCAATAACAGCGTTAATTCTTGTGGTGCATGTGCAATGCAGCAATGGATGCACTTTTTTCCATGTCTCTCACACTGCATACATACAAATTTTGCATCAGTGATGTATTGTTGTAACAATTCTGTGTTGTAGTGTTTATGATTCAGGAGCTAGTCGCCATGCCTAACAGAAACAGTTAATCATTTACGCTGCGAAGTTGACAAGATGTAAATGAGCTCTCTAGACGCTTCACAAGCTGTCCCAAAGGAGACGAGAAATTGGATATCACCCCACTGAAAATGCATGCCTGGCAATGCTTGTCCTTCTACTTGGTTCAGGTAACCGTTAAAAATGCTCCGAAGCTCAAATGCAGAAACTTCAGGCATCGCAACTCGGCTACTTTGAGAGCGGTTTTACCCAGTGCACCGTCAGCGATCATATTCTGTCGCGCTCACCGATAAGGAAAATTTGTTCCTTTGCTTGTCAATGTGATGTACTTATGCATTGTCATTGTGTTTCGTGCATGACTAGTGTGACTGGTAATCGTATAAAAGAGAATACCTTCACAAGAAATAAATTGTTGGCAGTTCAGCGCTCTGTGTCTTCTCTTCTCCTGTCCCCTCCTGCCCTGTCGTTTGCGCTGGTAAGCAACCTTTATGATCATATTGGGTTGGCCGCATCGGTGTACATGCTACCGGCGCTTCGTGCTTTCAGTACACACAATTCTAAAGTGTAAAACTGACTGTAACGTATAGTTTAGACATTCGTCAACCTAAATCAACCATTTTTCCTAGTGTGTGGTGCCCGAACAAGGACCAACGATGATCGAGGCGTTGTGCTTTCAGCAACGCAGGCTGTCACCGAAAGCTGCCGGGCGCAGTAGCCGGTACTTCTCCGACTCGTATGTAATAACACGCAATTTTCAGTCAGTAATTTGGTATGCCTTATTGAACTAATACACTGGCATACTTTTTCAGTGGATTGCATTACTATTTTCTTGGGCTGTTTTTAGTTGTATGTATCGATATAACTGCCAATCTGTACACTGACACACCCGCTGTATTGCCAGTTGAGGCGAGAAAAACAGCTGTCGCTCGACATCGCCCCACCGAAAATGCATTTCTGGCAATGCTTGCCCTTCTACTTACTTCAGGCACAGTTTAGGTAACAGTTAAGAATGTTCTGAAGATGAAATGCAGAAACTTCAAGCATGGCAACTCTGCTGCTTCGAGGGTGGCCTTACACAGCACCCCATTCCAGCGAGAATTAGGCCTATCGTGCCGGCCGCGTCAGTGTACATGCTACCGGCGCTTCTTGCTTAAAGTATGCACAATTATAAAGTGTAGGAATGACTGTTAAGTACGCACAGAGCAATCCACACTTCACCTCTTCGGCCAGTTGCCGCCAGGCGGTGACTTTGCTCGATCTTGCGGCCAATAAGCAAAAATATTTCTCCTGAATTCAACAGATGGTGCTCTATCAAGAAAGGCCCAGCTTTTAAATTTTGGATGATGTCGTTCGTGCTCCTCACGCTGCTCACAACTGTTTAGCATGGTTGCCTAGCTATGTTTTGACTTTTATCGTTTCAATCGTCAACAGCACTGGCTATCACACCAAAATAAAATGAACAGATACACACATTTCTTTTTCGAAGAGCCAAGATGGGGGGGGGGGGGGGGTTCTTTATGCGAGCGGGTTCATTAAGTGAGATAATTGGTATTAAATAGAACCCAAGACAAGCACAGCACAATAGAGAAACAATTAATTTCAATCATTCCATAAAATGCTTATTTAGCACTCGTTATTCGAAATGCAATAATAATTCTTGATTTAATGCATTGAACAGTATATAAGAAGCTAAAATGAAACAGGCTGAAAGCTATTACTTAAGTACTGAATTGATTACATTTATGAAAAAAAAACTCTATCCAGATTCTACAGATCGATTTGTCTGCATTGTCTACGCATTCATTGTTTATTTTTGATGATGAATCCTCCTTAAAACCTGAAGCTGTAGCAAATTCCTTCAACAATTACTTCGAATCTGATATTTCTACCGATAATGGCATCACTCCATTTTCCACATGTAGTAAACTGCCTGCTCTTCCTAATCTTGAATTAGGCTGCTCTGGAGTACACATCATTATAGTAATTTTGAGGTTACAACACACTCTGGCCCAGACGGTATTCCAAATATGTTTGAAAAGCAATATTCAGAATGGTGCTAATTATTTTGCTGTAATATTAAAACAAAAGAACAATCTCTGCAACAGTTTCCTAGCTGTGCAAACGTCGTGCCAGTATTCAAGTCCAGAAACAAGCAAATACAAAACTATAGAACAATGTCCTTGTTTTCAACCAGTTCCAATCTTTTGAACCATATAATTAACAAGTACATTGAAGAATACCTAAACGCATCTAATATTTACTTTCACGATCACAGCACTGCTTTTGTGCTGGCTTTACTATTACAAAGTTGCTTGAACTTACACACGATATTGCTTCTCTTAGCAACCTAAGACAGATTGATGTCATATTTATTGACTATTCCAGGGTCTTTGACATGGTTTGCCATGCCAAACATTTAGCTTTTTCACAAATTTTTTGACAACAATAAGCTGGTTGACTGGATAGCAGATTACTTGCAGTCGCACTCAAAGTTTGTTAAGTTTAACCACGCAAAGTCATCTAACGCACAGATCACATCAAAGGTGCTCAAGGTTCTGTACTTTGGCTATTTTTTTTTTAATTTATATCAATGACACAGCAGAAATTATCGGCAACACTCAAATTAAACTTTGAATGTATGCAGACGACTGCATTACCTGTAAAACCATCTCTAATACTCAAGATCAGGATGCACTGAATAGCTTTTTTTTTTTGTCATTTCGTAATTAGAGTGAAACATAGCAAATGTTCATTACCTGTAAAAATACCGTAGTCACGATCTTTTCAAATAAAAAACAGCCTCTTCATTTTACATATTGTTACGCCACGTATGTGCCGGACGAAGAAGGAAAAAGAAGCAAGGGGTGTGGAAGAAGAAGATCATCATCATCTGCCTGCGCCGATACGGCTCGTCCCTCGAACCGTGTATCAATAAACCCCAGACGCCTACTGAGGTCGTAACAGAGTGGTGGAAGGTGCTGGGTATAGGAACCAACGACGGGACCGCTACCCCTCGGATTTCGCCGGAGTCGTCGCCTCGCCGGCCTGCCTCCTTCTTTGGCCATCATGCCTGACGAAACAGAAGCTCGGGAACCAGTCCCCAGCAGTTCTTGGCCGTATCACAGAGAGCCACGAACCTTCTCCGGGAGGGCCAATGACGACGTGGACTCATGGCTCAAACATTTCAAGCGAGTAAGCAACTGCAACAAATGGGATGCTGCCTCCCAACTGTCACGCGTTGTTTTCTACCTCACTGATGTTGCCCTCGTTTGGTATGAGAACCATGAAGATATTCTGACAACATGGGAACGCTTTGTTGAAGAAATCAAGAAGTGTTTCGGCAACTCAGCTGCAAAAAAGAAGCTTGCCGAGCAGAGTCTTGCACAGAGGGCCCAGCTATCCGGTGAGACCTGCACCGTGTATACTGAAGAGATTTTGAGGCTGTGTAGGGAAGTCGATTCCAGCATGTCGGAAGAGGACAAGGTGGGGCATTTGCTGAAGGGAATTGCAGAAGATGTTTACAACTTCCTTATTAGCAGGGAAAGCCTGACTTCAGTGTCTGACGTTGTACGGCACTGCCGCACGTTTGAAACCCTGAAGCAGCGCAGAATAGCGCCTAAGTTTGGTCGTCTGGCAAATGTCACCTCAGTAGCCAGCATAGAAGCGGCCTCAACTGGTGACCTTTCGGCAACCATCCGCCAAATTGTTCGGGAAGAGTTACTCAGACATGGCGAAATGACACGTGAACGGGCAGCTGCCACGTCTCCATCCTATTTCCCGCAGGACACCACTGCCCCACAGCTTACAGTTTATGAACATCCATCCGTCAACGCAACGGAGGTTGCAGGGCCTCGGCGTATTCAGCAGTCAAGTCCGGTTTTTTACGAGCGATCACAGTACCCTCAACGTTTCCGTTCCGTACGCCCATACCACCCACCGACAACTGATTTCATTGAATCTCGGGCTTACGCGAACGCTCGCAGACGTGAACACTTCGAAGAACGGCGACGACCTCGTCCTGCGCCTGTGTGCTACAACTGTGGTCTGACTGGTCACATATCGAGGTATTGCGATCGTTCGCGCATACCACGCTATGATCAGTGGACAAGCTTGACCGATAAACCTGCTGTCCCACCTTTTCAAGGACACTGGCCCACCGACTCAAGACCCGGCAGCAGCTTCTGGCACGGACACTGGCGCAACAACTCCCCTGCCTCTGATCGAAGTGTGACGCCACCTCCTGCGCCTCGATCCCACCGGTCTCCATCGCCACGGCGCCGCCCATCGTCACCACATCAGGAAAACTAAACAGTGCGGCCGATGGGGGTGAGGTCGCTGGTGACTTGCTGCAAAACGAAATACCCCCGTCTGTGTTGATGTTCAAGAACAAGGTAGAAGTTTTTGTTGATGGTGTGTGTACGATGGCTTTGGTGGATACTGGTGCTACAGTTTCGATTATGAGTGCTGCTTTTAAACACCGTTTAGGACAAAAGGTGATGTTTTTGTGGGAGAAGGCAACAACATTCTGTGGCGTTGGTGGTAACTCGCTGTGTCCCATTGGTGTCTGTACCGCAGAAGTGTGCTTGGGTGATCAAGTGTTTGTCACAGAGTTTACGATTCTTCCAAGGAGCACACACGACATAATCCTGGGGATTGACTTCCTTCGAATGTGTGGCGCCACTGTTGATTGTAGAAATGGAGAGGTGTACATATGTGATGCTGCCCCTGGAGAACTATTAGAGAATTCAGACAGGGAGCACGGTGCGCTCCGGGTCAGTGAAGATAGCATTGTGCCGGCATTCTCTGCAGTCTGTGTTCCTGTATACTCTTCACGCATTGAAAACAGTGACAGTGCGTTCGACGCATTAGTGGAGCCCTTTCATCTCAGTTGCATTAAGAAGAACACATTGGTGCCGCATTGCATAGTGTCACTCGTTCAAGGACGCACAGGACTATGGGCGGTAAACTGTTCAGCTGAGTCGGTGGTTCTACCAGGAGGACTGAAGCTTGCCAAGTTCAAAACATACTCACCGATGGCAGTGGCTGCCCTCAGTGATGCTCCAGGTGGGGCCTCAGCCAATACTTCTACGGCCGATTCAAAACTTTTACCTATGATCGACAAGTCACTTACTACTGACAAACGCCGCATGCTTCTGGACGTTTTGTCGAAATACGTGGCGATTTTCGATTTTTCCCATGACCATGCGCCCTCGATTCCCGCGTCTCGGATTCTCCACAGGATAAACACGGGAACAGCACAGCCCATCCGCCAGAAACCCTACCGAGTGTCGCCGTCTGAGCGCAAGATAATTGATGAACAAGTGCGTGATATGCTGCAGAAGGGTGTCATTCGAGAATCATCGAGTCCTTGGGCGGCTCCCGTGATTCTAGTCAAAAAGAAGGATGGTACCTGGAGATTCTGTGTGGACTATCGCCGTCTAAACTCCGTCACAAAGAGAGATGTCTACCCTCTCCCACGCATTGATGACGCTCTAGACTGCCTCCATTCAGCATCCTACTTTTCGTCCATAGACTTACGCTCAGGCTATTGGCAAATACCTGTGCATTCAATGGACAAAGAAAAGACGGCTTTCGTTACTCCGGATGGACTATATGAATTTAACGTGATGCCTTTTGGTCTATGTAACGCGCCCGCTACATTTGAAAGATTCATGGACACCATTCTGCGCGGCCTGAAGTGGAACATCTGTATCTGTTATCTTGACGACGTTGTTATCTTCGGGCGTACATTCAGTGAACATAACGAAAGGGTAGAGCTGGTTTTGAAATGTATTCGAAATGCTGGCTTGGTTCTTAATGCAAAGAAGTGTCATTTCGGAGCTCGACAAACACTGGTGCTGGGACATCTCGTCAACAAGGATGGCATCAGGCCCGACCCGAATAAGACGGCGGCTGTTAGAGCTTTTAAACCACCTGGCTCAGTGAAGGAGCTTCGGAGCTTCTTGGGCCTCTGCTCTTACTTTCGCCGATTTATTCCCGCCTTTGCAGAAGTTGCCTTTCCACTGACCTGTCTTCTCCGCCAAGGTGCTAGTTTTGAATGGACTCCTGATTGTGAAACTTCTTTCAACCAACTGAAGTTCTTGCTCACGTCGCAGCCTATCCTGCGGCACTTCGATCCTTCTGCGGCGACTGAAGTTCACACCGACGCAAGCGGCATTGGCATAGGTGCAGTCCTGATACAGCGATGTAATCAAGTGGAACACGTAATCGCATACGCCAGTCGTACTTTAAGTAAGCCGGAACGCAATTACACTGTGACCGAACAAGAATGCCTTGCACTCGTCTTCGCTGTGCAGCGATTCCGCTCATACCTATACGGTCGTCCTTTCCAAGTAGTTACGGATCATCATTCTTTGTGCTGGCTTATCAACCTTCGGGATCCGTCAGGCCGTCTAGCACGCTGGGCCCTCCGGCTGCAAGAGTACAACTTCACGGTATCGTACAAGAGCGGCAGGAAACACGCGGACGCAGACTGCCTTTCAAGGATGCCAGTTGATGCTACAGTTTGCGACGCTGACGATTTCGATCATCTGATTGCGTCCGTAGCACCAGCGTTCCCGGATAAGGCCACCTTTGAAACTGAGCAGCGGAAGGACGTGAGTTTGAATCCGTTATTCGTGATCGCACAAGCATCCACTCCGGAAAGCTGCTTTTGCGTCCGTGATGGTCTACTGTACAAGAAATCCATCTCCGGCACCGGTTCCCGCTTCCTGCTGGTGGTTCCAGAGGCACTACGGTCATCTGTTTTGTACGCCATGCATGATGACGCCACTTCAGGTCACCTCGGAACGACGCGCACTCTTCATCGTACCCAGGAACGCTTCTACTGGCCACGTATGCGCCAGTCAGTTGAGTTGTACGTGGCCAGTTGTGCGCAATGCCAGGCGCACAAATCTCTCTCAGCAGCTCCGGCCGGACATCTACAACCTGTGACGCCTCCCAGTTCTCCGTTCGAACAAATTGGCATTGACCTGGTGGGCCCTTTTCCGCGTTCATCGAAAGGCAACAGATGGATTGTGGTATGTGCTGACCATCTTACTCGGTACTGCGAGACTGCTGCCCTGCCATCCGCGACTGCTGGTCAAGTGTCGTCCTTCCTTCTCCATTCTATCATACTGCGTCATGGGCCCCCTCGCGTCATCATAAGTGACCGTGGACGTCAATTCACGGCAGACGTTGTCGAACAACTTCTCCGTATGTGTGGCTCAGAGCTCAGACACTCGACGCCTTATCACCCGCAGACGAATGGTCTCGTCGAGCGAACAATTCGAACACTGGTGAATATGCTTTCTATGTACGTTGCTTCGAACCACAAGAACTGGGACGATGTCTTGCCGTTCGTCACATACGCGTTTAATACTTCCCAACATGAGACCACCGGCTACAGCCCGTTCTTCCTCCTCTATGTTCGCCCCCCCCGTTATACTCTGGATACAATATTTTCCTTCTCTGATCGGGACCAATCAGAAATCTCCCTAGCAGAAACTCTTTGTCTCGCCGAAGAAGCTCGTCGTCTTGCTCGTTTACGTACAATAGCCTCGCAAGACAGATCGAAAGTTCGTTATGACAGCAAGCACCGGCAGGCCACATATATTCCGGGAGATCTCGTGTTGGTGTGGAAGCCTTTACGCAAACGTGGCTTGTGCCAAAAACTGCTCGCGCACTACATCGGACCTTTTGTTATCCTTGACCGCCTGAGCGCAGTCGACTACCGCATCGCACGTCTTACAGCTAGCGGGAGACGTTCCAGAAAGACAGAGGTCACGCATGTCGCTCGCCTGAAGCCTTTCAGTCAACGCGACACTGCATGAAACGCGCGGCGCGCTTTGTCTGCGAGGGGGGAAATGTTACGCCACGTATGTGCCGGACGAAGAAGGAAAAAGAAGCAAGGGGTGTGGAAGAAGAAGATCATCATCATCTGCCTGCGCCGATACGGCTCGTCCCTCGAACCGTGTATCAATAAACCCCAGACGCCTACTGAGGTCGTAACAATATACTAATGATGCTGTAATCTAGTACTTGTTACGAAATTCAAATACATTGTTGAAACTCTCAAAACAAATTTAACATGGCACAGCCCGTCGAAACAATCTGCAACAAGCTCTTCAAAAACGTTGGCATCTCTGACGCACAGTGAGAAACTGGACAAAAGAATGCGGACTGACAGCGCATAAGACTTTGGCATGACTTGAATATGCATCGGTTGTTTCGTCACCTCCCCACAGACTTGACATAGGTTATAATCTGTTTAAAAAAAGCAGTAAAGTTTATATTTTGTCACTATGACCAGCATTTCTTGCCTACTTCGCATGTGCATGTTTTATCGCTGCAGCCCCTCTTGAACACTGGCACGCTTGCAATCATGTCATCCTGCTGCATAAAATATTTCACACCAGTTCAAGTGTTCTAGAACTCTATCCTTCATTGCATCTTCTGCACACCCTACCCGGCAATCTGATCCCCTAAATATTGTGCCGGTTAGATATACAGTAAAACCTCGTTAATTCAAAGTCACTGGGGCCGCGAGAAATCTTCGAATTAAGTGGGTTTTCGAATTGACAGAACATACAAAAAGTGGGATGCAAGGAACTTAGAACTATTCAATGTAATCAGTGCTCGTTGTTCGCTGTGCCGGCTAGCTTGCGGCTTCAAGGGTTACGCTTTCCAGCAATACCTGGTCTTAATTTTGCCGCTAATATAAAGGAATGGTGCGCCTCGCTGCTGCCACTGAAAAAAAAAAACGCTGTCGTGATCACCTGAAACTTGCATCTGCAGAGAAGACATCTTCACTGCAACACAGTAGGGACATGCGGGTAGCATGTCGCCTGCTCCTCGCTGCGTCAGCACGTCATGATGCGAACATTCGCACATTTTTTTTTTTGTTGCATTAGGAATTTAATAATGGCCAGTGTGACGAAAGTTGCGATGTGTTTTGGCTAGAAAAAATTATTTTTTGAAACTTTCTAACTTAGTTTTCAAGGTAGGTGTTGCTGGCCAGAACTCCGCCAGCAGTGCAAAGGCACTAATTGTTGGAGCATTCCGCAATTGGAGGTTGGCATACATTGCACGATTTCTGCCAATCAGTCCTTGATTAATTTCTTTACTATCACAGAAAGAATAGGTAAACCATGACCCGCTGACGTTGCGAGAACCATGCAACAAGCTGCTTACACGTCACCGCTGTGTTGCAGCAAAATACATCTCATTTTGTGCAGGGGCACGTTCTGATTGACCATGAGACCGTGTGTTTTCTTTTTTTTTTTTTTTCTGGAAGTAGCGAGGCTGGAGTGCTTCAGCTGCTACTCATTAGTATTGCCATATTGCACTGCTTTGTGGCTATTAAGGGCCGTCATTTCCGCGGATTCGCGGCGAAAACGGAATGTGGAACTGGCACATGGCACCCAAAGTTTTCGAATTAACCAGACTGGTGCCGACCGCCGCTTCAAATTATCTAGTCAAACTTATATTGCAACATATGGGACCACGAAAATCCTTCGAATTAAGCGGGATTTCAAAATAACCAAGTTCAAATTAATGAGGTTTTACTGTATTCCGAACTGTTTTCATTATTTTTCATCCCCACAGAGCGTGGGTTTATGAAATGAGCTTGACGAGCTTCTGCCTAGACTCAGTGCTGAGCAGTTCAAAAAAGAAAGGTACTGAACAACACATGCTATGTCTCAATGCTATGTCTCACATGCTATGTCTCACATGCTTACACATGCTATGTCTCAAAAAACCTAAACAGCCATATTTGCAAATAAATAACATTAAGACATATTGCTATCATGTTAACTGCTTCGCCCTACGGGTGAAACGGATTTATTAATTAATTCAAGGGACAAATTTCTATTCTAACCAACTCTTGAGTCTATCCCCCTCCCCCCCGCGTGCCGCCACCTGCGATTTTGGTACGGCCGCACGGGTCTAGTTGCAACATCAAACGTCATATCCCTTTAACATTAACCAAGACAAAGCTGGCTTTACGCATATCAGTGAAACATTTTAGGTAAAAATTACACCTCACTTAATTATATTGACAATATGCTCTCCACTGTAAATGTCTCATATCTCGCAATGTAAAGTTGTTTTTACAGAGCAAACTTGTCTTTTTTTTTTTTTTTCAAAAGATCTTTGTTGCATTTCACAAGCTACCTTTGAAAAAATGCCGGGATTCTTTTTTTTTATACTGTGCACAGCCTTTCTTGCAGAACAGATGTGTAAGCTTGAATGGTGCAAAAGCCATGTGCAAAGAGCACCATGAGTAGGATTGTGCAAACATTCTAACACTTTGAATAGTTGAACAAATAATAATGTACATGAACTTTTTTCAGTTCTAATTTAAATTATTAGAAATTTTCAAAATGAACAAATAGACGTATATTCACCCGCATGTTACCCCCCCCTGTAAAGGTGATTTCACTGCAGTGAAATAGTGCTATACCATGAATACATTTTTCTGGGGAAAATTCACACTGCTTCCCCACTTCAAGGTCAAATGAACATATTACACTCACATTGATTCGCCCTCTTTTAAGTTCAAAAGCTTGTTATGCCACCTTAAATGCTTTAAGCATAATAAATTTTAAAATGTAACATATTTTGCAGGCTATCACTTGCATTCCACCAAAAGTCAAATCCTGCTACTATTCAAAGTTGCTTACATTTCCTTTGAACCAGAAAAAATGACATTTTCACATGCGTTGTTTCAGTTATATATATTGTGCAGGTTAGTTGAATCATGACATATATCTTTCTTATATATGTTACATGTAAAATTCCAATTCAAAATTATGCAAATCAAAATACTATTTGTTTTTACAGGATATAATGTGGCTGTAAAGTGGCCTAAAACATGCACTATATAGTATAGCATTTGGCATAATATAATGACAGTGATACCTGAAATGTTCTACGAATGTTGAATGAATTTTAAATGCCTTAAAATTTTTAAAATGTGTCCAGCAGCACTACGAGGTGGGTAATGTGATCAGTGATGCTACTAAGGTCTTCCGATTTGGAGAAATTTTTAGAGCAGCAAAACTTTTATTTTGGAGCACTTTGGAGCAGCAAAAGTTTCCATTTTGGAGCAATCTGGAAAAGCTAACTTCAAATCCCGGAGAGGAAGCCAGTTGCATTTACATTCAAGAACATGCAAAATTATTCTGATGTTTTGTGAAGAGCTAGAAATATTTAAATTCATTGCAAATTTCATAAAGCTGATCATATTACAGGCACTTCCCACTTCAGTTGATGATGCAAGAATAATGGCGTCATGCTGTTGAGCATTCTGGAAAAACTTAGTGATTATTTTCGTGGCGAATAAACAGAGTACTGGTTGAATAATATTGTACTTCAAGAAATAACAATATAAACTAACCTATGTGATTATCAGCAGATACGGTAGACAAACGCTGTGACGTACAACGCCAGATACTCACATAGTCCCAACTACATTTTCCTAAGATGACTTCAAAACTAAAGAAAGGTACTTTTTCTTCACGACCGATTAGACTGCTGGGCATAACATGACAGTGATTCAGCCCAGAAAGCCAACCTCCTCCGAATATTTTAGGTGGCTAAGGCGTTCTGTCTATATTCCAAAAACCCCCTACCGTGTCCTCTAGAAAGCAGTGTATAAAAAAAAAACCTCACAGGGTACCTTATGCATACACCTAAGACGACTCGAAGGCAAAAGCCATTTTGTTTTTAATAGGGCGGCAATTAAATGGACATTCTTGACTGGCTTATGCCATCGCCAGGGGTTTAGCCAGGTATTTAAAAATAGGGGAGGGGGGGGGGGGTGCACCTTGATTTGAAGGGGAGGCAGGCAAAAGTCATTGTGTGCTATATACCCCATGGCTATAGTGAACTAGAACAAACATCCTAGTGGTGCGAACGGGAGGGTTTAGGCGGGCCGTTTGGCGCACAAAAACCCAGGTGGTGCCACTGCATCCTTTCTTAATGGCGTCGATGCTCCCATCGGTGTTGCTGCATGCACTCGTGCGCGTTTCATTGCGTCGGTAGAAGACACAGCTGTAGTTGAGCATGCACTATAAATATGAAGACAGCCTGCCATTAGGATTGGTTTCCAGGCTATGTGCGCAGAGTTGTTGCGGATGGCCAATACGCACTTAATATAGAGAAGATGCATGCCATTCTCGTCAACTAGCTTCAAGAGCACCTGCACGGAGGACACACGCGAGGTGATTCTCACTACAGCTTCTTGGAGAACCATGCAAAAATACGCAAGTTATTAAACCGGAGAGCCCTTCCATCTACAGTGTAGCGATGGCCGACACGATTAATGTGCGTGGACAAGCATTTTTTTTACAATTTCAGATAAGGACGTACATATGCGGCGTCTCTGTGGCGTCTGTAGCGAAATAGGATTTTTTTTATTATGCTTTTTTGAGTTCAGTATAGCAACGTCTACTATGGTGCCCGGTTTTGAGACACAGCTGTCGTATTTCATGACATGGGGGATTTGCGGACTCACTGGAAAAGACACCACTCACGTTGTCTCACCACTTCAGCGCTGATCAATTCTCCTTCCTGCTCCCTATAAAAAAAAAAAAAAAGCAGGGCGCTAGGGGGGGGGGGGGGGGGCGTTCTCGGTGTGCCTTCCCTGGCTACGCCCCTGACCATCATGTTTTGAGTAATGTCCCAATCGATAACATCCCCCGGAACTTTAGACGCGGGTTAACACGTGCGAGCGAGGGCGACAAATGCCGTTAAAGCAGAGATATGACAAGCCGACCTATCTCCTTTGCACTGAGGGTGGATGCAATAATATCACCCCGCATGCCAGGCCTTCCATCGATTGTTACTCAAGCAAAGAGGAACACGCCGCCCGTGTGCAAGAAGTAGGAAAGAACTAGGAACACAAGGCTGTGGGGGGGGAGAGGTTGTTATGTACTTTGACTTTAGGGTGTGATCGCTAGTGCGGGCTCCATTTGCAGCTAGTATACCCTTCTACCATGTACTCTAAACGCGAACAGACTATGCGAAAACTGTTTGGCTTTGATCGCTAGCGCGGGCTCTATTTACAGCTAGTATACCCTTCTACCACGTACTCTAAACGCGAACAGACTATGCGAAAACTGTTTGGCTTTATAGAGCGGTCATATAAGATTATGCACTGAGGCTTGATCGCAAGGCGGCCACACCGTCGTCGCGCCATTTCGGAGGTCCATTCGAACGTTTGTGCTGTACAGATAGAATGACACTAATCTAGAGCAGCGAAGCATGTACCTGTCTAAACTTGTTGGCCGTGGCTTTTATATCATGTTAGCTACAATATGCTTCCGTTGATGCTTAAATTATAGCACAAGGGCCTAACACGCAGTATAACCATGTTTGGTATCACTACGGCGTCTCTCTTTACACATTTTTGAAGAAAAAGCCAGCTAGAGCGGCCAGCTAGACGCTGTAGACTAGTCTGATTCAATCTGTACGTACATCGGCGTGCAAGAGATGTTTCGGGGGTCTTTAGTTCCCCAAGTCGCGAATATCGAATACCTACATGCAGCAAGTTTTTGAGAGTTCGGCGAGTGCGCGGACCTTAGATATGGCAGCCTCGTCGCCAGTGCTCTTCGTGGATAACGTCAAGTCTTACTACTTGGCATAACAATACAATTTGTTGGTATCGCATTGATAGCTAAGAGCGTAAGTGAAACTAACAAATTGTATTTTTGTATCCGATATCGCATAACTCAAAATAACACTGGCTAAAGGGTCAATGATCAATCACTCCAGTTGCTAAAGCGGTTTTTCATGCTGTCAGTTATCTATCTAAATGCGAAGCAAAGGTTAGTAGCACAAAGTTTACGAGCAGTCTCACTATGCGTCGAGATAGCGCATACCTGCACCCTTCATGCAACGCAGCAGCCCCCCCCCCCCCCGCCCCAAACGAAGCAATGAATGCGATGCCGTGATTTTTTTTTTTTTTTTCAGCCGTGGAAAGTGGGAGGCGGACTGGCCCTGGAAATCGAGAGGCGGACATGTAACAAAGTGCTAGCTTGACAGGCCTTCTGATACCAGTGCCGCCAGCAATGGCCTCACTATAGCTGCGTGTAATAAAACCGAATACCGGCTGCTCCGACCAGAAGGGATGCTTTTATTAATGAGATAACATTTAAAAAAAAGCATGCAAAAATTTTTAATTCTGATCTGATTAACCACGAGTTCGAAAGGGCAGGGGCTTTTAGGGGCTTTCACCACCACAGCGATTATAAACGCAAATGTGCTGGTGGAAGGAATTGCAGGAAAGCTCTTCTGTATGATGATCCATGGATAAAGTATATTATAGGAAAAGTGTCAACACATTCCCACCATTCACGTGTTGTTCTGCGGACGCAAAGCACGAAAAATTATATCGCGATGTTCATAAATAGATGTGACAGACATTCAGGCGCCACGCGTGCAGTTATTAGTGAAAATTGCTTCATTACATGTAGCACAACTCTTCAAAGCAGCTATCAGCAGTGATGTATTGCCATGCAGTTTCACGCTACCCACTGGACTAGACGTCGTTAGCCCCTGCGGAGAGCGTGTTTTGCCGTTGACCAGACTTGCACAAGAGAATTGCGTCGGCACCAAACATGCCAAACATAGCGTCACGGATTTTAGGATGCACACGCGACCGCTGTTTATTCAGCATAACAAAAATAGCTACGCGATTATGGCCTTGGTGGCCTCGAAAATAAGGTGCACATGTATTAACACAATGGAGTGGCGATTACCAGTGATAGACGCTCCCAAATACAAATTTGGCATTGTTTGGCTTAAAATCCATTGATATTATCAGGATGGGGCAGTGATTCTGATTTGGCGCAGTTGGCACAGGAGTGGGATCACTGTGTGTTTGATACCAGCTTATTTTCTATACAATTTTGGGACCCACTCTTTCAAATGTTTTAGCTGCAAGGAAGGTCCCCACATATTACAAATTATTAGCCACTAGCTGCTAAGCCTTATGTCCTTCCATTTCTTAGCCTTCCTTGTTGGTGCTCAAGCACATGTATTATATTGTATGTATCTCCAAAGAAGCATCATCAACAGCTATGCTAATCAATGTGCAACTGCAGATTATCAGAAGTTACATTTCCACACTACAACCGCTTTCAGCACGATTCCGATAAGCGCAAACATGACTGCACAGCAGCAAAACACCGAAACTTCAACAAAATAAATGCGGGGGTGGGGGGAGAAGAAAGGCATCAGCAATCATTTATTTAGAAGGTGGTCATGATAAGGCAAGGGTGCAGTTAGTGAAACGAAGCAAAAGAAATTAAATCTCCACAAACACAAGGAAAAAGAAGAAAGGATTCGCAATCACAATACACTGCATTTATTTCACACATGCACAGGAAAGCTCATGAAAGCAGTGCAGTGCACGCACCGTATGTTTACGTCCGCGTACTCTAACTATTGTCATGTTGTCTGCACAGACAGAGCTTGCATTAAACATCCATCATCTCGCAACTTAACGAGGCTTACCTGTTTTCACAAAGAGAATGATTTCAGGTTTGTAACTTTCATTGTGGAGTACTTTTCCCCTTTCACCACTGCCGTACTGGCACAGACAGCGTGGGTGGAATTGGCTAATAATACTGCACAAAAGCTCACAAAGAACACTACCTATGTCACCTGAGAGAGTTAAGATAGAGATGTCCAACCCACAATGCATCTACATCACACATGCAAACTACGAATCAAGTGGCCTGCCAGCCCAGGCTTGAGTAGGCAGATGACTAAGCTAGGGCAACTGTTTTGGACATGCACAGTGATGTAGCTGTACACGAGCAGCGTCAGTGCCATGATGGGGTGCTTTTGCGCTGCGTTGCTAATCATTTGTGAGGCAAGCTTTTACCGTGTAGTGGCCAGACTCGATCCAAATTTGCGTAAAATATCAAATGTGCTTCTCTTGTGTGCTTAAGCTTGAACAACACATCTACTACAATGTTACGCGTTCATGCAGTCAGAAATTTAAGACTTTTATGATTGATTGATGGATATGTGGGGTTTAACAACCCAAAACCACCATATGGTTTTGAGAGACGCCGTAGTGGAGGGCTCCGAAAATTTCGGCCACCTGGGGTTCTTTAACATGCAAGACTTCTACGATTACAAATGATGGGTTGACAATGCTTTTAGCACATTATTACATGTTAGCACTTGATATTATTGCTAAATAATCAACAAAATACTACATATCAAGGCAATAGTTGAAAATAAAGAAGTGGGGCATGGGCTTGGGGGGGACGTGCGGTGCACGTAGAGAAAGAGAACAAGAAAGTAGGATTCGGAGTGAACCCTTGATTCAGTAAAGACGTGTCCAGTTCTACAATCACGGGTCCTTGTTTTTAACATTTGGTGCCGAAACCCGGGAAGTGGTCGGTCCGTGAATACGATGTCGTCAGCTGACCGCCTTCGGAAGGTTCGTCGGACTGTCAGGGCCAGCGTCTAACGAAATATTACGCTACTGATAGAACTCCTGCAGGACCCTACCACTGAGGCGCGCGAGGTAAACAGACAAGTCGTCGCGTTAAAAATGAAAGAAGCTCAGCTCCACCAGCTAGATAAGGGCATTCTCAACCTCACTGAAGATGAGGGTATCGAACAAGAAGTCAGGGGTGCAACTGACTACCGAGGCAAGATTTTGTATATGATTGCTGGTGCGCAGTTCTTCCTGTCAGAACGAGAACAGTCGACCAGTCTCAGTGACCCATCTATGAGTGGACAGAACGGCGACCGGGTAACCGCCACCCTGAGCAACATCGCATCTGCTCATGCGGTGCAAGAACAAGTTAGTACAGTCAAAACCTGCAATAACAAAACCCCGAAAGTACGAAATCCCCGCGGCAACAAAATATTTCCGGATCCCCGGCGAACGTTCATAGAAGCCCATGTATTTCGTATCTCGCGGCAACGAAATGTTTTTGGACAGCAGTCCCGCATTAACGAATTTGCTCCCACGGTGCGGGCCTTATTTTACTCTTCGACCAAAGCTTAACTGTCGAAAATATGCTCGTATGCGTGTTATGCGCACTCAAAATTTGTAAACGTCTGCTTTTGCCTGTGGGTACCGCCATTTTTGTTTACTTAAATCGGCGATGGGGTCTGTGCCCGGCAACATGCCTGGCCACAGTGCAGCAGGCGATGGCAAATGATCGTGCTAGAGCGCAGATGGCACCGTCGGACAAGCTCAACAGGCCGGAGCAACACCAACAGTTGGAATTAATCAAAACGACGAAGAGAAGACTGGAACTGGTGATGAAATCGAGATGAAGTTACAATGGCGCCTGAGATAAGCCTGACGCCGGAAGCGGATTCCCCGTTGATCGCGGAAAAAGAAAAGAACGGCAACAATATCATCATCATGTTAAGCAGCCTTGCAGCGACACAATCCCATCCTGCATTGCTTTCGTCATGTCACTTCCGTAGCCTCACACACGGAGCGCCGTGAGTTGTGTTGTGTGTGGCTGTTTCCATCGACATCCCAGATGAACTCACCGTTGGTACGTTTGTTTGCACCGATGACGACGTAGTCGTTTACGAGGAAGTGACTGACGAGGCCATTATCGAAAGCGTGCGCGAAGCTGATGACACTGAGGACCAAGAAGAGATGCGCGCGGAGAAACGCAACCCGCGGGTTGTTTTGGATGCGCTGGACACCATTCGCTCCTGCTTCAGCACACATGACGAAGACGTAGCAATAGACCACTTTTTCCAGTGCAAAGGGAGAGCTTTGAAGTTGTTGCATGGCAAGGGTCGGCAAGGTAAGCTGACCGACTTCTGGCAATAAATTTTCGCTCTGCTGCCTGTATCAGTGTTTTTATGTCTCATACTCGCGGCAACGAAATTCTCACGAAAACGAAATTTTTCGGTTTCCCCTACGATTTCATTATTGCGGGTTTCGACTGTACGCTGCGTTTCCGGTCAGTCGCACTTCCCACGCTTCAAGTACCGACGTATGCCGGCGATATACATCAGTGGCAAGATCTAGAATCACTACAGCGCAACAATCCACGACAACCACGAGTTGCCACCGATCGAGAAATTCAAATATTTGTTGACATACCTGAATGGAGCAGTCAAGCGAGCAATCGAAGGCATCAGGCTGGCTGACCACAACTACGATGTCGCTGTGAAGACATTGCAAAAGCACTTCAGTCGACATGAACTTCTGGTGAACGAACCTATCGACCAGCTTCTTGCACTGCCTTCAGTACGGAGTTCAAGGAAGTGGGGAAGCTTCGGATGCTGCACGACTCTGGGCGTTTCTGCGTCAGGGCGCTCAAAGGCCTGGGTGTACAACCTGAGAAGTACGCTGTAGTGCTCAATCGCGTCTTGATAAGATGCTTACCACTAGACTTAGCTGTATTGAACCAACAGAAGAAGAAAGAAGAGAGCACCCAGGATGATGATGCCTCAGCTGAGCCCACGTTGCCGGACGCAAGAGCGGATAAGGCGATTGAAATCTTGTAATTTCTGAAAATCCAGGTCGAGGTGCGTGAAGAAGGAAAGCGAGAAGCATTGTCGTCGCATCTCCACCACTCAACCAATGTACCTGATCAGATGTACTCATCGACGAAATCTGCACAGGACATTCCCATCGACAGCTGCGCTAACGGTGACGGAATCTCCACAGTAGCGTACTCGTTCTTGCGTGCTGTGTAACAGCATAACTCACAGACTCACGGAATGTATAGCCGACGTTTCGGTCAAAGAGAAAAGATCCAGGTTGTGCAACACCGTCTGCTGCTTCAGGTGCGGAACGCACAATCACGTCGCTCAATACTGCAGCATTTCGCGGAACCTCACGTGCGACAAGTGCTGACGTCGACATCTAACGATCCTCTGCGAACTGTCATGTGCCGTCACAATAACTACCTTTCCCCGACCGACCGCCCAGCTTGATACGTCTGGTACTTCTTCATTGACACTGACCATGGCCTCGACCGGCGACACAGGAGCAAGGTCTGTACTGCTTCAGACTGGTTGCTTTTGGGCGGAGAGCGGACCACGACGATTCCTAGTTCGTGTAATGCCAGATAGTGGCAGCCAGCGTTATTCATTCGCACCGATGTTGCAAGAAAACTTCAATGCAGGGCCCTCGACAAAGAAGAGCTGTCGTTGGTGACGTTCGGGAATGGTGAACCACGGCATCATTTGCGCTGTCACTACGTTTCCGTCACGCCGCGAAGTCGATTCAATGGCAGAAAAGTTATGTTGGAAGCACTACAGGTACCCGAGGTATGCTCCGTGATTAGTTCGCCACTGGATCCTAACATTATAGAGCTGTTGCACGCCAGGAGACATGATGCGGCAGATCTGTTCGATTCCGAGACTTGGCACACAGACGACATCAGCATCCTAATTGGCTCAGACGCTTACTGGAAGATTGCAACAGGACAGATTGATCGCCTCAACCAGGAAGCCACTGCGGTTGAAACATATTTCAGGTGGGCTGCGCAGGAAGGAAGCTTGCACCATGCAGGTATTGCAACTTGTGCCCTCCTCATGTCTACTGACGCTCAGAGTAAAGAACCGGCTATGTGGCACCTCGACATGACAGATACTGAGAGCATGAGGCCAAGTAAGGTGGAAGACCTAGTAACGCCAAGTAAGGTGGGCATGTCCATCAGACATGCCCACTAACTATATGTCTTCTCCCCTCCCTCTCCCGGCCCACAGCACCTCTAATATGTCAGGCTCCACGACGGCTACATCACCGCACGCCCTGGAGTCTGCCACGACCACGAACATCATCGCGCCCACTATATGCCCCTCGATCACGAAGGCTTCACCATCGAGGATGTCTGAAGGCGACTTTCTGTCGACATAAATGCTTTGCGGGTCTTGCCAGCAACGACCGGCATCGTTTCTTGAAGCAAAAGTTCGCACACATACCGACTATTACCACACTTGAGGGAGGCGGCAACCATGATGAAATCTGCTCAAGATGACATGCCTGGTCCGCCAATGACAAAGCCTACCAATATCATGTTAACCACCCAAGACATTTAACAAGGAAAATGAAGCAGTTATGCACTGACCACGCCTGTGCGGTCTCTCCACATCTTTTCTCCGTCGGCCTGCACAGCCGATGGCAACCACGAGACGTGTGACCAACACCCAAGTGCATCACTAACGGCTACGACACCCAACCATACGGCATGTCTCTTGCATGTGGCCCTACTCCGACAAAGCCATCGCCCCGCATGTGTGGCTGACGACCTGCAGTGCACGTGGCGCCGTTCTTCAGGCACGTTTTCACATCCGTCAACTTCCACACACATGCCACCACGTTTCCACATCCGTCAACTTCCACACACATGCCACAACGCCACTCTCAATATAACGAAGTTGCCACCGTTGCGCCACCCCTGCAGTCTAAGTCTTCAGCCACTGCGCCGGCCAGAACAATCATAGAGACCCTCCGCCTTTTCATGTTGACAACTGGACTGTCCATGGAGCTTTTATCTCACATCACCCTTCTTGTACATACACCCCCATCGTTTTTCATTCAAGGTTTATTTCTGTGTGTGTGAGAGGAGGGGGTAGCGGGGAAGTAATCTGTAGCATCATCATTAGAAGCTGGATTTATAGGCACTGAAAAACCAGGTTTTAGGCGCCAAAAATAGGCGGGCAAAGCAACGTTTTAGGCTCCTGAAATCGTAAGTGTAGGCACAATAAACTTTGACAAAATTCAAATTTTTGAAGGAATATGTGTGGGGATCTGTGTCTAACGTCAGGAAAGCAAACATAAATGTTTTAGTTTATGATGGTAGAAAGGCACCAATAGTTTAGACTAGCTATGCAATTTTTTTTCCCCACAAGGTTTGAAGAATAGTCCCTCCTTCTTTAGTCCAGCTCGGTGAGCGAAGTGTCCACCGTAGAATAAACACTCTCCTGGGTATCTTTTTTTTCGGCATGGCTCAAAAGGGCAAAAAGCAAATAGCCAGAGCGCTATTAGGCGGGAAGAGTTTTTTTGCCTTGTATTATCTTGGTGTAACAGGGTCTAACCTGGTCTCCTTGGTCTAATAGCGCGAAGTAAATTTCTCTTCTGTTTGTGAACACCTTAAAAAGCCCTTTAACAGGCTTGAGAATTTATAGTAGGCATGAGGAATGCATGCACTGAACAATCACGATCTCATCACCGTGCAAGTGGCAAAGGTTTCAAGCTCACCTTCTCGCATTACCTATGTTTTCGTGGCTTGTAATGAACAAATTAAATAATTATAGTGCTACAAAGCTTTTCATTCGGCACGCAACCACTTCCAGTGTCTCAAGTAAAATTTCTCTGTGACCTACAGAAACGCCGTTTAAGAAGTAAATGACAAAGAAAACGAAAACTGGTGGCCATCTGTTTTTTTTTTTTTTTTTTTTTTTCTACACTGCGCTTTCCCCTGATGACACTCCACGCTACCGTATTCGTTCTTCATCGTCCTGCGGCTGCACAGAAGCATTTCCTGCTCCCTACGCACATGAGTGAATGCCGTGGAGATGCCAAGCAGACGACGGGATGCAGATGAATACATGTGTAGAGGCTATTCGGCCTTCCTATTGATCTTACGTCTTTACAGTGTTGAAAGGAACTTATGAGATAAAGTATAGATTGCACACCAGAGAGTTCCAAAAGCTCAATTTTCGCCCAATAACATGAATACCAGTCTCCAACTGTACTCGAAAGCAAAATTTGAGGTTAAGGGGGGATGTGGCTTCTAAATCGCGAAAAACGGCCAAAAAAGCGATTTTTCGAAAATCCGATTTTCAAATTCTGTAACCTGTTATCTCTCAGATTCTGAAATAACATTCTTAAAACTGCATAGAAGTGCTTTAAAAAAATGCTCTGTCACCTAATGCGGCGCATAAAATCGCGGAAGTGGCGAAAAAAGCGTGTTTTTCAAGCCATGACAACGGCACAACCGAGAGCCACCATCTTTATCTCGTCTGAAAGAGTGTTCCTCCGGCTTCAAGTTTCCCGCGTCAGGTACCGTCTGCAGGCAAACAGAAACACATAAAAAGCGAAGTCCTGGTTGTGCGCCCCACGTGACACCAACGCAGGAGCGCCATTGGTCTCCTGAACAGTTGCCCTTGGCAATGGCGCAAATTCTCCTCGTACCCGCGCGCGTGCGCCTCCCGCTGTCTACTGTTCGCGCCATCAAGCACGCCATTAAAGCGCTGAGCGGATATTTCAGTCGTGGGCGGCACAGTTTTGTCATAGATTCTTGCCAGCGATCATGAATCGACCACGGTGTAAAAGAAAATACCAAACACTATATCAATTTGGAAGTCATAAGCACAAATCTCTGAACGAGAAAAAGAAAACATTGACAGCTTCCAGTGCTGCCTCTGCTACTCAACATGTTGCTGGCACGCTGCTTTTTGCTCCGTGCTTTTTGGTTGACAACTTCTCGGACCCGCTGCCGCAATTGTCAATCGATGACTTCTCTGACCCGCAACCGCGATCGTTGGTTGACAACTTCTCTGACCCGCGGCCGTGCTCATCGCGCATAGATAAAATGCCATCAGTAACTGCCAGTGCAATTCAAGCTCGCTTGGAGCCTCGTTACATATCACCACAAGGCTCTCGTAAGTGTGCAGAAGCAGTGAAAGCCTCGCCCAAATCCGTTTCGGCAACTGAGCAAAAAATGAAGCTTCTTGGGGAGAATGAGCAATGCACTGATGTGGTGCTGGCAGAAGGGGTTTTGCTTGCACAGCTAGCAGCAATAAATGCCTTGTATAACAATGTTTTGTGCCCAAAATGCTTTCAGTGTAAACTCAGTCTTCATTTAGGAACAAGGCTTGGTTTGGCAGCAAGAATGATATTGAACTGCAATAGCTGTGGCATTGTGTCCACCGAGTGGTCATTGTCAAGAATGGAGGGGGGCAACAAGGCCTTTGATGTGAATATGCGTGCTATGCAAGCCATCAAGGCCACTGGCAAAGGTGCAACTGGTCTAAATGACTTCTGGTCTATAATGAACGTGCCGCATAGGGGCCTACACCACAAAACTTTTCAAAAACATTTGAAATCAAAGTTCAAATATGCTGGTGAAATGGCTGCAGCGAGTGTTTCTGCAAATTCTGTGACAGCTGTACGCTTTGTTTACAGCCAATTGGAGCAGACATTTACAAAAAATGTCACAGTAGTGTATGATGGAACATGGATGACGCGTGGTCATGCATCTCACATCGGTGTAGGCAGAGTTATCGAGTTCTACACTGGCTTGGCGCTTGACTGTGTCGTTCTCTCCAACAGATGCCATGGCTGCACATTTGGGCCAAAAGAAAATGATGAGGGCTATAAGGATTAGAAAGAGGCCCATGTTTGTCACAAGAACACCAACGTAAATTCAGGCCGAATGGAGGTCGAGGCTGCACTAATTTTGTTCAGAAGGTCGCTGGAGAAAAACACCTCCGGTACACATCCGATGTTTGTGATGGCGACAGTCGTACTTTGTTGGCTCTTTCCGAAGAAAGAACATACGGCTTCATTCCATTGGCAAAAGAAGATTGCATAAATCATGTAAAAAAGAGGAAGGCTTCAGCTCTGCAAACACTTGTAGCAAGAAGAAAAATGAACCCATTTGAGGAAAAGGTGGCCTGACTCAAGAACTGATTAAGAGACTCACGAATTATTATGGGATGGCCATCCGTGACAAAACTGAAGTTGATGACATGCAAAGAGCCATAATGGCAACGTTTCATCCCATCACCTCGAGAGATGAAGAGCGGCACCATGAATTGTGTCCGCCTGGACCACTGAGCTGGAGCAAGTACCATACCGCACATGTATCAACTGGCAGCACATGTTGCAGCTGCATTGCTGCCAGTCTACCAACGCCTTTCTGACCCTCAGTTGCTAAGTCGTTGCCAAAGAAAGAAAACTCAAAATGCAGCTGAGAGCCTCCATTCAGTAATTTGGTCTGTTCTTCCTAAAGAACAAAATGCTTCGTTGGTTGCCGCCGAAACAGCTGTGAATAGGGCCATCTGCAAGTACAACTCTGGCACTCTCCATTCTTATCGAGAGTTTTGAGCATCGCTTGGCCTGAAACCCGCAAAGCACTCCATTCACAGAGCTGCAGAGCAGGATCAAATACGGAAAAAAAAAGGCATCAAAAACGCACCAAAGCAAGCAACAAATGCCTAAGAGGCCCCACATCACAAAGGACACCAAGAACTATGACCCCGGTGCATTTTAGATAAGTGGAGGCAAGAAAAAACTTCTCGAGCCGTTTTCTCAAAAGTGTTTTTTTGCCTACCTACTGAGATTGCGCAGCCATTTTTTTTCCTAACCGTTTGGCCTATCTTAACTCTGTTTTCTTTTGCCATATTCCGTGGACTTCAATATATATCGTGACATACTATCTTTCTTAGTTTGACTCTGCAATTTTTCGATGCCACTAGTTGCTTACCCCTAGTGTGTGCCTAGTGTGATGGTTGCAAAACGTGTCGCAATACAAAAATTTTGTGTAGCAAAAAAAATAAATAAAGCAGGCATGTCATGACACTCACGTGTACAGCAAATACTCTTTTAGCCTTCTAGTAGATTTTTTAAACTTTCCAGGCACTGTGCAAAGTGCTAAGGACTGCAAATAGTAAAAATGTTTGAAATAAAAAGTTCTGAAGATACTTCTCTGAAACTTTTGTGGAAACATTAAGAAGACATGTTGAATATTTGTGCTAATTTCCATCAACATCTAATAAGTTTTAAGAAAGTTGGTTTTCCAAAGCCACATCCCCCTTTAAATAGCGTCTATATAGGCACTGATTTGGAAAATAGGCATTCATAGGCACTCATAGGAGTTCAGGCACAAACATCAAATATAGGTAAACACTATAAAAGCTGTTCTTAACCTCTAATTCATGCTCCAAAGTGGTACAATAGATGCACAAAAAACAAAATACCGTATTTTTTGCACGTATAACCCGCCCCTGCATATAATCCACACCCCCACTTTCAGCTCGCCGAGAAAAAAAAAAAATCCTCACGTGTTGCCCGCACATTTGATATACAGGAAAGGCTGTACAAAAGCTACTGCTCAAGCAACATAGCACATACGTAGAAAGAAAAAGCTTTATTTAGCAAGCAGAATACACTGTCTGCAAGGCCAGTCACAATTCACTCACTGTCGCTGCTCTCGCTAGAGCTATCACTATTGTCACTATTGTCACTATTATGCACAAGGTCATCTTCGGTTTCATCCATGTTGTTTGTGATGCAGCATTTCTTGAAACTTTTTCGCACCATCTCACCTGGAATGGCCTTCCATGCCTCGACAATCCACTTGCAGAATAGGGCGATATCAGGCCTTTAGACTCGTCCCGTCGGCGTCAAGTCGTAGCAGCCTTCGGCCATCCACTCGGCGTATTAGCGCTTGACATGCGCTTTGAAGGGCTTGTTAAACGACACATCTAGAGGCTGCAACATTGACGTCATTCCACCGGGTATAACAACTAAGTCGGTGCCATTGCGTGAAAGGCGGTCCTTCACTTCCTCAGTTGTGTGGCCGCAAAACGAGTCAAGAACGAGCATGGACCTCTTTGCGAGCATCGCACCGGGCCTCTTCTTCCATACCGTCTTGATCCAGTTTACGAAGAAGTCACTGTTCATCCACGCGTTCTCGTGTGCGCGCACCACCACACCGGCAGGCAAATGAACCTTTGGTAGAGTTTTCCTTTTCAAGATGACGTACGGTCGCAGTTGCGTGCCGTCGGTGAGGGCACAAAGCAAGACTGTGATGCGCAGTTTCGTGTTCCCGCCGGTCAGCACGCTCACTGAACTGCTGCCCGTCTTCTCAATCGTTGTGTCCAAGGACATTTCAAAATAAACAGGAATTTCATCCGCATTGCCGATTTGCGAGAAAATGTAATTGTGCTGCTTTCGCAGGCCAATTACATATCTCTGGTACTTGAGCAGCTTCTCCTCATAAGAAGCCGGCAAGCGTTGAAATAATGTAATCCACCGTCTGATTGAGAGCTTTTGCCGCTTCATAAAGTGGTGCAGCTATCCGCGGCTCATACGGAACTCGTGAGGTAGGCCTAGCTTCCTGGAAAGTCGCCACGCTTCCACTTGGGCCATCTCGGTCGATACGGCGTGACCCCTGCTTCTCACATCTTCGATGAACTTTACTAGCTCCACCTCCAGCTCAGGGTAGCCGCCGGTCTTGGGGCCACGAAATGACCTATGGTCGCGGTGCGCGGCTTGTATGCTCTCTTTCTTCTTTCTCCACAGTCGCACGCAGGACTTGTCCAGATCGTGCCGTCTTTCCGCTTCGCGATTTCCGAATTCCTCGGCGACGGCGATGATCTTAAGCTTTTGCTGTGCCGTGAAGGCCTGCCGCCGTATGCTACTCATGGTGACAGAACAGATCGACTTAGGCTTGGTGAAGGGGTCGAGATGTGGAGAACTAGCGGTATCAGCGAGGTAAAGAGCGCTCACACACAGCGACAACTTGACAGCATTACCCCTTCTGTAACAGCACCCTGAACACAACAGAACCGAAATGCATGCCTGCTACCGCGTCAAAAAGTAGTACATTAATTTGCTGATAGTATCTCTATAGGCACTATAATATCTCATTTGCCTTGCTGAAATAAATACTGCTTTATTTATTATAAAACTTTCTTAGACAGCGCCACCTTTTCGGCAAGCCCTTTCCAAAAGTAAACATGGCGTCCGTGACGTAGGGACATGTGGAGGGTCACTGAGCGGCCGCGAACTTGCAAAAAATATACTTGTGGTGTGACAGTGAGATTTTACGCTGAACAATCAAATTGTCTCTCCCCAAATGTTTTGCTAAACGCTTCAACGATGCAAGCAAGCGAAACCAAAATCGGCCGCAAGCTGCCGTGCTACTTGCGGAGCAACACGAATTTGCGGAAACCGTCTCCGTAGCCTTCGCTACACTGTTAAGGGGCTTCACAGCACAACACGCATTGCTGTGAAGCAGCACTATAGGAAAAACCCCGCGTATTATTCGCACCTCAACTTTGCCACTGAAATTTTTGGGTTTTTGGTGCGGGTTATATGCGCGAAAATACGGTAGGCATTTGCGTATAATCCAGTCTCTAATTGTCATCATCGACATTCATCATCATAATTTTTTCGCTACAGCCTCTCGCACACTCATGCTAACAGCTCAAGGCGCGTGATAGTCAGAAAAAAAAATAAATATTGAGTTCTTGCGCCCAGCAGTTTGGACGCTGGCAGCCGCCACCACTCTACTTTGGCCCTGTGAATAGAAGTGGCAAAATCCTTCAAGTTGCTCTGTCTCTCACCACAGCCATTATGACTCTCATTAACAGAATGAGATTTATAAATCTCTTCAAAGTGCTTTAACCTGCAATATCATACAATGGCTTGAAGAGCTCCATTAACTTCTTAAGGGGGCAAACTGGTCCTAGACATCTTTTTGTTTATTTCTTCAGTGGTCTTGATGAAACTGCACAGTATTAAGCAGTTTTTTCTGCTGATTCCAAATATTTAATCATTTTTCCTGTAACTCATCTTGTTCTTAAGATAACTTATGTTCACTTCCTTTTGTTTAAGGCCGCCATGGAAAAAAAGTGCTCAATTAAAAGTGATATTTAGGATATACCTAGATAGACTAATGACTATAGATTGAAAGTATGCAGACTAATGACTATAGATTGAAAGTATGTAACAGTTTTTGTTTTCAGGCCTTTCTTGGTTATTTTACAGCAAAACAACCTATTCGTTTTAAAAATCAGTTAGAATTGTGTTATAATTTTGACGAGTAATTATTTAAAAACGCTTGTGCTCTAAATTCTACTTCCATACTTGCATTCTACACACATACCAGTTTCAATTGCAAAATGAATTATTGTTGTAGCTGCCCTAGCTGTAGAGATATTGAGGCCCCAAAAGTAAACAGTCGTAAATTTACTTTTTTGAGAAAAATGAAAACTGAAAACACACAGCTTATTCAAAAAGCAACAGCCCATGTTTTGCAATCCTCATAAAGGTACTCCTAAATTCGTAGCAGAGGTTCTAACACAGGTGCTGGCAAATTATAAAGGAGCCTCGAAGTCGGTTTCCCCCCCCCCCCTTTTTTTTGCAGGTTTTGGATGTTAACAGCAACAAGAATCTGTACAGTTAGAATGGCATTACAAAAAAATTACCACTTCATGGTGTGTGAAAATTTGCAGAGAGATAAAAAAAATACTTGCAAAAACCAAATATGTCAATTCTAAAAAATGAATTTTTTTGTCACTTTTTGGTCCCAAAGACCAGACTGCCCCTTTAATAGAGCATCAGGGCAAAGGTCTAGCGAAATTTCAGTAGAACTGCTTGGTCATATATTGGGCGCGTCTGTCTAATTCTAAAGTAAAACTAAATAAAGTACCCCTAGCAGTCATTTTATGCACTGTTGCTGAAATTTGCATTTGCTTCTACAAGCAACTACAAGTTTACAGCTAAAACAATAAACTATGCAAGAGAATTTTATGGTCCCTAATGTATGCACTTTGCCAATTCAGAGTGCACCGTTATGAATGAAACTACTTTGGACTACCATTGTACAGAAAATTCGCTAAATACAGTCGACATCCGACTTCCCAGACACATGAAATTTCAGACATGCCCGATTTCCCGGACTCATCTGTGGCCCCATCAAGTTTTCCATAGAGTCAATAGCTCGAAATTCCGGATGCTTATAGCCTTCGGCATACGATTTCTCGGACTTTTTACTGTTAACTGCCGACCCAAAGTCACCACCGATGACACCATTATGGTTGTTTTCATATCCTCGCGCCCACGATCACCGTGGCTGCCGTAACCTCGAAACCACACGTTTCAATCTGTTGTCAGCCGTAGCTTAGCAGCTTAGCCAAGCCAAACTTCACTGTGTTCGTTCACATGTTGTTTTGTCAGCTCTGTGATCGCGTCTGCAGTTTATTGTTTGCTGCTGTGCGGTATATTCAGTGATCACGTTTCCCGACCTTCAGCATCCACCAAGTTCCTAGCTGTTTTGTGCTGCGCTTTTCGTCGAGCGGATTCGCCATTTACAGCGATGGCACCGACTGCTCCTTCGTCCGCGCCACGACTGCTCCTTCGTCCTCATCCGCGCCTTCGAAGTGCACAAAGCCCCCTCATAGGCTTACGATGACAAAAGCTACGCTGTTGACCTCAGGTCTACCGTCGGCATGCTAGCGAAATCGTAGAAGGCGGTTACGCAAGAGACTCTGCGGAACTGTTTTCGCCACGTGGGCTTTACACTCAACGCCGAGACAGCCGTCTCACCCCAAGTGGACAGCGTGTGTGACGAACTGCCATTTGTGGATGTTGCCTAAGACAATCTGCACGCTGCCGGCGTGTCGATTCCAGCCGGGATAACCTTTGATGGCTTCGTCGACGCTAACAAAGACCTCAAGCTATGTGCGGACTTGACCGATAACGAAATTATTCGTCAAGTTACAGAGCATTCAGACGGCTTCGACAACAAGAACTAAGAGCCACCTCCTACACAGCCAATGAGCTCGGGGTTCACGCGAGGGCTGATGGTACTGTCATCGGTGTACAGCGGCAACATGACGTTGACTGAAATTGAGGTAGACATGATCGCGGGCAAGAGGAACGCCGTGTATAAGAAAATAGGCGACTTCATTGCACCCAAGTGCCGACCTATGAAGTAGCGCCAGCCATGTTGGATTTTTTTTTCTTTTTTTTATAAACTGCTCTTTTCAGAGCTACCTAAACGATGCATTGGCTGAATTGCAATGAGAATCTTGTACTCCGGCCGTTACCCTCTTCGTCAGCGAAAAATACCTACAAAAAAAGTGCATTTTCACGTGCATTTGTTTTTCAGGACTGCCCAATTTTCCGGAAATTTTCGCGTCCTTTGAGGGTCCGGGAAATCGGACGTCGACTGTATTGAGTGTGCATGTCCCCAGACCAAATTACTCTTTAGCAAGTCGTGACTGCTTGCCTTCACTAAGTGCAACTATGTGGGTGATCATGTAACACGTAAAATTACCCTGATTGCTTGCAGCTGCCTCCATAGTGGCGTACTTTCTTGGCCGTCCACGTGGTCGTTTCAATGGTAGAAGTGCTAAAAGAGAGGGTAAGACACAACAGCATTTACGATCTAAGGAAATCGATGAAAGGGCATCTTAGATTGCAAAACTGCCGTCCGCAACCACTCCTTTGGAAATATTCATAGCACACCCTAGACTTACCGTATTTACAAAATTAAGATATTATGATGTTTACACAAGTTTGAGAACTTCAGGCATAGCTATAGTTAAGGGCGAAGAAAAAAAGAAAAAAAAAAGAGAGAAACAAAGACATTAGAAAAAATACGGCTTTAAATGTTTGTTTCTCAAGCTACACCAGCTTCAAGTTCAACATTATTGTGCCTTTATTTGTAGAAGCAGAATATGTGGCACCACAAAAGGTCTTTCATGTCTCCCCGAGTAGGTGAGACATAAAAGGTATTATCATGCTTCTTCCATTACCTGCAAATCACAACTTTGCTTACACTGAGGTGTGTCTGCTGAGCTCATCTGAAACTTCACTATAAAGTAACATTAAACAAACAAACAAACAAATAAATAAAAATCTTACCAGATTTGTTCACCACCTCGGTAACTACAGACTGATCCTGAGGAACTTGCTGAATGATAGTGAGCTCTTGGCCATCAGCACTAGTGAGGACGCCACCATTGCTTGTCACGCGCAGCGCATCTTCAGGGACTGCTCTTATTGCATGCTGCTCCATAGTTACACCATCTGCTGCAGGGATCTGGATCACTTCAAATACAACCACCTGTAAAACGATTAATATTGTACGAAGCTTTCTTAGAATGTAGGTACTACTACAGACAAACTTCAGAACAACAAAAAACTTTCTATTCTCAGTCAGCTGCCCAACAATGCGAAAAAGGTCTCTTCAAAACAAATAATTTTCTCTGGTACTAGTGCTTTAAGAGGGGAGGGACACTGTACTTAAGATGAAATGCCAGATATTTTCATGTGTTTATAAAGAAAATTCACAATGTGCTTGAGTCTTTGTGCTGATTTCAAAAATGTAGTTACTGTTCCTCTAAACCAATTTGTTTTTGAGATATTCTAAAATTAATTACCTATTGTTTGCTGGTATAATGACACAAAAATTTGCATTGCAGAGCTATTATTGGCACATGCCTGTGTACTAAAATAAATACTAAATAACATAAGCTACACAACGGTAAGAGTGCTTTTTTGATTTGATCATTTTAGCAAGGTTTGTCGCACCTTGCATTTCAGTGTTGCAGACACACCCACTTTATGCTCCAATTTCTGGCAAAAATAAAATTTTTTGAAGATCTCAATCAAAAAATCACACCTACCATTGTGTAAACTAAAGATACAGCTACATGTCACAACAAAAATAACAGTCCTAGCTGCTCTGGAGGCATAGATATCTTTTAGACAAGTTTGCAACTGCAGGAAAATTTGAATCCTAAGAAATCATGCAAAAACACAAGTCCATTTTGGGCAGACAGTAGCATGGAAAAGGTGTGCATTTACAATGATTAGCAAATTCAGCTTTCTCAGTAGGCACCCGACATGCAGTCCTTCTGTTTGGCATCACCTAAATGGCATTTTTTCAATGTCCACTGCATGTTTTCGGCAGAGGCACACTTGCGAGCTGATGCGGTCGCAATGGGCTCGTCAGCCGACTAGACCGCTTATCAGTTCGGTGACGCCTACGTGCGACGAATGTGCGCGTGTAATCCGCGATCCGCCATATAATAAAGCGGTTTTCCGGCTTGTCCAGATTGAGTTGTTGATGTCACAGACCGAACTCGTGCACTCGCTAATCAATTTCAAGGCTCCAAAAGCAGTGAGGTGTTAGTTTCCTTTTGACGCAAGATTGCCACATTTTCGAGTGGAGGCCGCGGCGCAATATGTTTATCGTTGCTGAAGCGTCATTACAAGCACTCTACCTGCTTCCAGTAGCCTCCATTGCGCGGGCAGCGAGCACATTCACCGCAAACTAATTGATTTTGTGCTGTTTGCCGACGCGCGGCGAACTCCACTCTGACAAACCGTCACACAGTTCACATCAGACGGAGGAAACCCGCAGCATCGGCGCACTTAGCGATAAGACTGCGCTTCCGTTCCATCATTGCAAAAATTGCTATTTTTCGTAGCTTCACTTATGCATTTTTACTTGCCGTCCTGTAACTGTTGAGGCTCCAAAACACTGCCGCTTTCAGCCACGTTGTCGACAACCGACGGGCTCGTACATGAGTTAGGCCTACACCGGTGACTCTGCGACCGTCGCTGAACGTGAGTTTGCTATCCTCCCTGTCCTGAGTGATAGCGGGGCTCTTTCTGAAGTTTATAGTGAATGAACGATCGCCACACCCGCTTTACAAATCAGTGCGGCGAGGAACTTTTTTACTGCGGCAGGCAGCCGACAGCACCATGACAAAATGGCGCATGTCCGTGCGCATCACGATGAAGAAGCAGACGCCGGAAACGCCCCTTGGCCAATCGGGTGCCTAGGTTTTGTCACATGCCCCAAACAGCCAATAAAATCGCGCAGTGATGCTTCTCGACGTGTTTGTGCTGAATAACCAATGAGCAAGGCGAGCCACTGGTGGCGGGAAATTGAAGATGAAGAACGACCTTTTCAAACGAGACCAAGATAGCTCGTGTGTAACGGCAAAGGTTCGGCATGGAACAAGCACGACTTTAGCGTCTATTTGTGCTCAGATTCATCTCACAGGGGTGTTATAAATTGATTTTGTGCCAGAAATAATGACGCGAGAAGCTAAAAACTTTTCAGATAAGTGCAAAAATAGTTGCAGATTCCGAAAATTTCAACTTCAAAAATATGGTTTTTTTGCGATTTTTGTCCTTTTAAGGGGGGACGCGGCCTTTGAAAACCGAAAAATCGCGAAAAAGTCGATTTTTGGCAAACCACATATTCGGGCAGTATGTGTCATAAACTACCTGTTCTGTAAATATCAACGTCTAATTCATCGCGAAACCATTTGAAATTAAGTTTAGAACATGCCGCGGCGGCCCTCGAGCGGCGCGCGAGCGCTCAAAATACCCCAACTTGGCGTGATCGCAGTTTCTCGACCGCTCGACGGGGCACCGCCATTTTGGTGTTGTTTTGTTTGTGAATTCTTGCTCTTTCTTTCCCCGCCACCTGCGTCGCCGGCGGCAGCGCAGGAGAGGAGCAAGCCGCTCATGATTGGAGGGCTCGCGAGAGCTTTCAAGTTTCCCGCGGCTGAGGCGCGCAGCTGGGATTGGGCGAAGCGCGCGCTCCCCAAGGACGCGGGGGAGCCCGCGACTGCCATTGGCTGCTGCGCGCGATGACGTAGCGCTCTTGCGCATAATGCGGCCGCTCGTCTGCTGCTTCTCCGTCCGGCGTCTTTGTGTTCCGCTCGCTTCCGTGTATCGTTGCAGCCGTTCGCATACTCTCCACGTTTCAACTGTCTCCGAAACGATTTTCAACCGTCTTTACGAGACGATTTTCAACCGTCTATACGAGACCGTTGTGTTCGCTCACGATGCGCCCAACGAAAAAGAAGACGCTACAATCGTTCGGTGCAAGGAAGCGAGCTATGAAGCTTGTCCGCGCGGCGAGGCTCTCCGCTCGCACGTGCGCCGACGGTACCTATGGGGCAGCTTCTGCTTCATCTACGCAAGAGAGTGGTCGCATCGACGCACCTAGCAACGGGACTCCTGCTCCGCCGGTGCAAGAATTTGTCGTTACAAGTGCGCCTGGTGTCTCGTGCTCATCGACAGTGGCTTCCGCATCTTCTCTTTCATCGGCCTCGAGTGCGATCGCGTCATCAACTGTGCATTTGCGAACAAGTTTCCCGACGTGCGAGGAGAAAGAGGCGGCGGATCAACAACGCGCTGCTGTTGTTGCAGATGCACTTCTACCCATTTATGAGAGGCTCTCACAGGCTTCTCTTCTGCAACGCTGCCTGGGAGCAAAGACGCAGAATGCATCAGAGTCCTTTCACTCTGTGCTGTGGTCCCTCATGCCCAAAAGAGCAGCATGCGTCACTGATTGCTGTGGAGACAGCACTGCATGATGCAGTGCTAAGATACAATGCTGGCTGGTACAGGGCCACCCAAGAGCTAGCTTCATCAGTGGGGCTAACACCTGGCCACCTGGCCATTCAACGGGCAGCCGAGAAAGATTCTCTGCGCTTGAAAAAGGCTAAGAAGCGATCCCTAGAGAAGATGGAAAGGCGGCAAAGAAAGAGAGTGCCAAAGGACACCTCCAGTTACGCTGCAGGTTCATTTTAGAACTGCCTATGTGCTCAAAACTTTCAAACCTCGTTTTCTCAAAATGACTTTTTTGGCTAGTGAGGCTGCTTATTCCAGCCATATCTCTGGAACCACTCATTGGATTTCCATAAGTCTTTTTTTATTATGTACATGAATAAATTTCTGAGGGGGTTACAAGCCCATTTTTTTCAATATATTGTGTGTGTTATTTATTATAATTAATCAAAATTTGATTGATAATATCCTAATCACGAACACAAAGTTTGATGGTCTGCTAAAACTTTTCAGCAAGGAAATTCAAAAAAAGGGCTCTGTTACCCCCTGGAGTATCAATCTGGGAATCATCATAGTTAATTTCACAGTTCCAGCACCTTTTGAAAGTTCTCCAGGCCTGCAATAAGAGAACCATGTGCACTACCCTGATATTCTGCTGTAACTTGAAAACCAGTGAACATAACTTGATGAAATTTTGTAGTTCTTCTAATGCTTTTGCTATAAGTCTATCCTGAAAATTTCATTTAAGATATCTCAATAAACAAAAAAGTTGGTATCCGATGGTAGCCTCCCCCCTTAAGACCTGTGTTCCCCTTTAACAAGTTTCCACAAGTCATACTGCATAAAGAGAAAGTGCTTGCTTAAGATTCCCCAAAGGCTCTGATGGTGACTCCACAACTTCCTGCTGGCTTGTGATTTCCAAAGTAGTGCTGGTGCATCAAAAGACCTGTGTCTTCATCTGAGACCTGCTTTCTGCAACCACACACAACCCGATAAATTTTTTGACCACTGAGATGCTCGGCAACAGATCGTCCATACACCCCATTTCAGCGAGTGGTTTTGACACATGTGCGAGCAACACTAAAATTGTTCAAGAACTCCAGCCCTGCATACGAAAAGGCTCTACAAAATGAAACTACTGTTTATTGTCACTAGCCCAATGATTGTAGACCACGACCATGCCATAGGAAGCCCCACACACATCCAAAATGCACCTTGCTCAAGTGAAATGAATTCAGCTGCAAATACTGCAACAAAATTGCAGTCATATTGATAAGGCCTGTGCGAGTAGCAAATTTTAGGTTTGAAACGAATAGTGATTTGGCCAGCTTATTTCGAACCAAGTTTGAATAGTATACGTAACACATTATAAAGAAAAATGAACATATTTATCATGACCCGACTAACGTGCACGATTATTGTAATGGCATGTGCAAATGTCATCACTTCGTATTCAAAGAGAAGTGGAAGCAAGATTCCATGGTAGCAAGATTTGACTTTAGGTATAAGGCAAGTGATAACCTGTAAAATATGTTACGTTGCAGAATTGAGTATCCTTAAGCCATATAAGCCAGTATAACAAAATTTTTAATTTTCGATGTCAGGGTAATATGTTCATTTAGCTTTAAAATGAGACTTTGTGGCAGTGCAGATATCCCCTGAAAGGATGTATTCACGGAATGGCACACTTTTACTGCAGTGAAACGACCTTGACAGGGGGTCACATGCAGTAAATAATGTCTATTCATTCATTTTGATTACTTCAAATTAATTTAAATTTGTTTTGAAGCAAATTCAAATACTGCAACATTCTTTCAAATGATCGCACAAGCTTAGTGTTAACGCGACCATGCATGGCCACAAAACCCCGAAAGTATGTGCGCATTCAACAAAGCCCTGACAGTCACTCATTCTTGATTGATATGAATTTTTCTGCAATAAATTTATGAGGCAATAAGTTCCGATATTGAGGTCATTCCTTTATTACTTGAAAAAGTGATTGAGAACCCCAGTAAGATATAATCTGCATACTCACGAAACAAAGAAGCTATGCCGCTCAAGTGCATAAAATCTGCAAGACGGGCATGAACACTTGGTGGACCTACCTGTTGGCCTTCGTTGACCATGCCCTCCTCCATGCCCATATCGTCCATTTCTTCATCTTCCTCGTCCTCCATCATGTAGTCATCCTCCTCTCCATCCGGCTCTTCACCTGGACCTTTAGGCTCACCGATGCGCATTGCTTCAGCCCGTTCAGCTGCTGTTGCTTCTGGGTCATGGATGGCTAAGTGCCGGATCAGATTACCCTGCACAACAAGCTTATAAGACACTTCGCCCACACTAACAGGATTGGCTGCAATTTGTCATTTATTCATAAGGTACCTTTTCTAGACGGGCACTTATACAGAATACAGGAAAAGTGTAAAAAACTTACGGGACCCCGACCTGTCTGGATATTGAAAAAAAGTAAGATTTCACTGCAATAACTACACCATCATTAGTCTTTATTCAGAAATTGCCCACTACAATTTCGTGGTCCTTTAGGACATTGCATTGATTTTTCTACAGAACACTTTTTCAATGCAATCTATACACATGGCTTGCATTTATTTTACACGCCGGTGCCATCTCCACATTGCAACTATGGGTTGTTTAAAATATTAAGCCATGTAAACAAACTAAGCAGCCCTAGCAATAATAAAAATGGGTGCACAAGTTCAACTTATAACATGTAACTGACAAGTTACATGTTATAAATACAAATTTTACAAATACAAATTTTAATGACAGTGTTCACGAATGAAAATTCTTATTTCTACACTTTGTTACCTCGATAGCAGCAGATTATTTTGTAAGAACATGATGGAAGCACACGCTGCTTAGAAAACCACTAAACAATGAACTAGCTTATCAACCTAATAGCCAAATTGCAAAGGCCAAAATGAAGCAGTGATTTTATGCTACACAGTGCCTATACGTGAGGAAGTTATGCCTATAATGACGTGGCATGTACTATTAAAGAAACATAGTGCTTAGTACACGAACTCGTAGGTATTCCAGCGAGTTCCAAAACACAATTCTCATCACTCGATCAAGAAACATATGAAAACCAATGAAGAAATGCAAGAATAACCCTACTTACATGGTCGTCATTCTGAAAAGAAACTAGGAATGAGCTAGTGCTTGAGTTAGATGGTCAGTAAGGAAGAAAGTTTGCGGGTATAGATTGGCAGCAGCAAGCACAGGACCGAGTTAACTGGCAAAACATGGGAGAGGCCTTTGTACTGCAGTAGACGTAGTCAGGTTAATGATGATGATAAAGGAACCAATCGCTCCTGTCTCAGAAGATTTTACCAATTTACTAGTTCAAGGCAAATGCCTTTACAGGAAATATTCTTCCACTACTAACATCAATTTCATTACCCACCTTTATGACCAATATTTAAAAATAAAATACTAAATAAATGCCCCACTTCTTCAGACCAAAACTGATGTTTATAAAGGCAGATTTTGAATTCATAATAAAACTGCACATGACCAAAGACTAGGTATGGCTAGACAAAGATGGAGACTGAAGTCACATATAGTGTGGACAAGAGAAGCCTCTCTATAAAGTCAATGTTATGACAGCATTGGCACAGCTCCTCACAATAAACCATGTGCCTGTGGTGCTACTTGCCTTGTGCCTGAAGGCCTTGGTGCACTCAGGACACTCGTGTGTCTTCTCCTTCGGTATAGGAGGCACATAGTTGGGGTCGTGGTAAAGATTCTTGTGCCTCTTCAGAAGCTGCTTCTGTCGAAAAGCCTGGTCGCATTCATCACAACGGAATGGCTTTTGGTCCGTATGAATCAGCATATGAGACTCAAGATGACGTTGCGAGATGGATGCATATGGACACAGGTCACACTTGAAGCATTTCTCTCCTTCATGGCTCTTGACATGCACCTGGCGGATTTAGCAAGATATGAGGCCATTCACAAATCTCCCACACACCATTCACAGCAATTATTAGAACAGTGTTATTGCACAAATATATTCATTAACCTTTTATTGTCTGAATTATGAAACTGCTGAATACCATAAAAATTATTTTAATTTTCCAGCTTTAAATAGCAACCTTTCAATAATTCCACCATTTAATTAACTAAAATGCACCTTGACTGATTGACACGTGGGTTTAACATTTTAAAACCACCATATGATTATGAGAGACGCAGTAGTGGAGGGCTCTGGAAATTTCTACTGCCAGGAATTGTTTAACGTGTGCCGAAATCTGAGCACCTTTAATAGATACTTTTATGTATGTCTCAAATTCTCCACATGTCACAGAAGCGAGGACCTTGCAATGAAAAAGGTGCTTCAGAACAACGCAACATGTCGCGTACCACATCTTAAACGCGTGCACACCAAATAAACAAAACTATTCAAGGTAGAACTTGTGTCGGACAGGCGAGAAAGGATGAAAAACGTTGAAGGAGGTGCTCCTTCGTAGCTCAGTGGTTAATGACTCGCACTCACACTTCAGAGGTCCCATGTTCAATTCGGCGCGCCAGTCTTTTTCTGGATTATTTTTCTTTCTTGCATTTCCATATATATAAATACGTATACATATACGGTGAGTGACATCGACGCCGACGGCGGCAAAATCTAGCCAACAGTGTCTCACTTTTATCTAGCCAAGAGCGCTCACTTGCGCTCAACAGTGTCTCACAAAATCTAGCCAAGAGCGCTCACTTTTATTGCTATCGCAATAAAAGTGAGCGCTCTTGCACGCGATTCGTGCTCAACGCTACCAGCTACAAAACGATTGGTTCTAGTATGACATACACTGCACAAGATAGTGATACATTTTTTATGCTGAAAGCTACGTTTCCTGTGAGTAGTTCACAGCCGGCATTAAAGGCGGCAAGCATTCGGAGAATTGCTTGCTCGAAGTGTTTTGGCATGTCGCAAATTCGCGCCACCAGGCAGTAAAGAGTTAAAAATAAGCAGCAATCACATAATTTACCAGAACCACACACAAAGAACTAAAAAAAAACGCCACAATCATAGAGTTTCATACAATAATACCTAGAGTGGAATCTGGCACTAGTGTAAACGCGGGCTCCTTCAGAGGCGCTTCTACCCCCATGAGAATTATGGGAAGTACAGGCTTCGGATGGATCAGATTTTTGAGATTAATGACGCTTTTTTGCTGAGTGTAAAACAAAGCGATGAAGTTATATTTAAATTAAACTTGATTTATTATTTCGTACGTAAGTTTTATTGCAAAACTTTTTGTGACTATGCGGTAGAAGTGAAATCCGGACAAATATAACCACCAGGGTATGCATTGCTCTGTCACTGTGTTCCAGCTTTGGCATCAAGGTATAATGAATTATTTTTTAAAACATTTCAAAACAAACATTCTTGTTTTGCCCTCGTAAGTACGCATTATCTATTCACGAAAATAACAGTACAATATTAAGTGAGAAACACTAAACGCTTTGCTGTGATGCCAGGTGGGTCATTCCACACCAAACGTCCCAGCCATTTTGGTGACCATCTCAAATGTACTAGAAAAACATTGTGCTAATTTACTGCATTGAGGAGAGTAAATTGCTAGAATATTTCGGACAGAAAAAAATTTTTGGTCACGTTGGCGCTTTCTGAACTTCCCAGAATGCCGTACGGGTGTTGATTGGGAAAAAATTTATTTTAAAAGTATCACTCCTTTTTTTATGTACCAAATTTAGTGTGCTTGTTAAGTAAAGGTCATTGTGTAAGGTGTTTAAAACTCGGTAATATTAATGCAATTTTTCTGCCTCACGCGCCTCTGAGAATTCAGCTAATATGTGTTATGTTTGCATTTTTTCCGTTGCAATACTGCACTTTGTATGAATATCTGAACAATGAACACTTACTCAACAAAAGGTATACTTTGTAGAAAAAACACATTTTGACCACTCAAGTCGTCGAAATTTACGGGGAAAAAAATCAAATTTCACAAAATTGACATTTTTGTCCATATTAAGACGCGATTGACACCATGTGGTGGTCCAGTTAAAAATTACCTTTAAATCTAACTCGAAAGCAAATGAACAGTTCTTTTTATGTGGCAAGTTTTATGATTACATTTCTTGTTTTAAGGAAGAAAATAATTTTTGAAGTTTCCCATTGACGACTATCTTTCCATTTGGTCATGCCACAGCTTTTGCCTTGAAGTTCCCTATTCCCTATTCCAAAATATAGAATGGAAGTGCTCAATGAGTGGTATCCCGGATTAGAGATGTTCGGTTCTAAACTTGCACTGGCCTTCAAGCCAGGCATCCTAATCAAATTGACTAAGCTTTAATAAGTTTTAAGCATTTGTTAAGATTTAAATGTCTTCCAAGGCCTTAAAATTGGCTACTTTTAATTCCAAATGCCATGAGACTACAAACCAGAACAAAAAGCTGCTGAACATCGAGCTTACAATGCTGATATAGTTGTGCAAAGAAGCTCTGCTATTACAGCAGTCTCTCCACAAGGACTAGTATTTAATAACTGCAGCGTGTTTATCAGATATCATAATTAAGAAAAGTATAAATAATTTTGGGTATACCTTGTATGTGTAGCGATCTGGGAAGGATTTGCCACACCGCTTGCATTTCAGCGGCTTGTCACTGGTATGCAGCTTTTGAACATGGATCCTAAGGTCTGTCTTGCGACCGCAAGTAGTCGGGCACAGCTCACACTGGAAGATGGGCTTGTTGCCGGAGTGAATGAGCTTGTGGGCTTTTAGGCTGTTTGATTGGGTGAAACGAGCATGGCACACATCGCACTCGTACGGCTTCTCCCCCGTATGGATTCGCAGATGCCGTTTGAGTTTGTACGTGTCAGGCGAGGCATACGTGCAGTGTGGGCACTGGTATGGCCGCTCACCCGTGTGACAGCGCATGTGCCTTTTTAACTTGCTTAGCTCCACTGAGGCGTAGTCACACTCGGTGCAGCGGTGTGGCTTTTCATGGGTGTGTCGGTATCTCACATGACGAACCAACTCTCCAGAAGTAGTAAAGGCCGCATCACATTCTTTACATTGGTGGGGGCGTGTGCCTGTATGCGTGTTGACGTGATTTTGCAGTGATGCTAATGTCTTGAAACCCCGCTCACACACTGAACACTTGTGAGGTCGTTCTTCCGAATGGCTCTTCATGTGCCGAGACAGTAAGTACCGCTTTGGACTTGTGTAGTTGCAGTAGTTGCACATGTGCGCTTGTGTCACCGTCTGGCTCTTTTTCGGTCCAATCTTGATGGTACGCATTTTAGCAGCAGGCTCCGGTGTAGAAGCTTCCTCTGCCACTACTTCAGCCCCAGTCTTGTCTCCTCCTTCATGGAAATCATACACAGACATGTCCATGTCGGCTTTGGCCAGATCCTCTTTGCCTTCATCTGGCTGGGACACAATGAGCACATAGCTGACCTCTCCTGGATTTGTGTCTGATGGCACAATTGTAACAGTTTGATAGGAGTTGCCTGTGTTAAGGATCACCTGAAAGAACAATTACTACCACTGTTTGTTACTTGCCCATATGAAACACAGCATAAATATTAAAAGTTAAACATCTTATGCCTTACCTGCTGCTCGTCACTCCCATCATGACCAGTACCAGACTGCATGGCAACAAATGTTGGCTGATCTGATGGCTGCACTCCATCTGCTGCAGACCTTCCTTGTTGCTCAACGGCTTTCAACAGATCTTCTGCTGTTTCACGCCGCACCTGTGCGTGAAATCCATAGAAAAAAAATATTAGAAGCTGCCACAATTAGGTAAAAATACTTCCATAAAAAGTTGACTTTGCTGTTTTAGTCTTTAAAAAAATATTACACAATGACAACATTTGTGATTAATCTGTACAACAGCCACACAAACAGAAGAAAGATTAAATTAATGCAAATGCTTTTTTTAACTGGTGAATTGGTGAGATCAACCTAAGCACACAAAAATGAAGCGCATGAGCTAGTAACAACACGCAAGTAGTGATAATTAACAGTATTGGAATACGTTCACGATCAATTGCTGCAAAAGCTACACAAGGAGAAGAAAAAAGAATCGCTACTGCCATTCTTTTTATTTGTGTAGCTGTCCTGCTGATTTTAGCATTACGAACAATTCCCAACCATCGCCATTCTTGCTATGTTTGCAACCAAAATAAAGTTGTGAGATAAGCTTTAGAGAATGAGTCACAAACGCTTGGCATCACTGAATGAAATGTACAATATTAAAATCAGCTTTCGAAATACCAGAACAAAAATTTCACTTGTCTCTGCAGAGACAGGGCCCAGCACTCCATGTTAAAACTTGTCTGTCACTAGCTAGCTTCAACTCATGGCAAAATAAACCCAGTCGATCGAATTGACTCACTTGATCAATAGTGTCTGGAATGGCAACAGCGATTTCTCGTGCCTCTGCTCCTTGGCCCTTGCCGACAGCTAGCACTATCTGTTGGAGACCATCACTCGTGGTGGTTGTGGTTGGAAAGGTCTTGCCATCAGCAGTTGTGGCATAACCTTGAATAGCTTCCAGCTGACCAGCGGCAGTTACAGTAGCAGTGCCATTTGCTGCTGGGTCAGCATCAGTGGTGTAGAAAGCTTGGGTTGGTGTGTAGTACGTAGTGGTGCCATCAAACTGAGGCTGCACATGTACAGACAACATAAACAGGAATCAGATGGCAATAGAGCCTACAACAGTCGAGTAACAGGTAGCTGCCATGCTAAAGCAACATGTGATCTACTGAACTTTGGGTAGACAAGTTTTTAATGGTCCATAGTATAATATTATTAACAATAAAAAAAGGTTCTCTTGACTAAAGACTTATTCTGGCTCCATACAGATTTCGGAGGCTAAATTTCGCAGGATTTTAGGGCCTTTCAATATTTTTCAAGGATGCTGAACAGCATATAAACTAGAATTTTTTTCTAAGGCTTCCTAGATGCTATTGACAGTTCTTTTTTGTACTATAAATGCAAAAAATTTGACTACAAATGCATAAAAGTTTGCAACATTAATACATGTGCAGGGACATCTCTTTTTTCAACTAGACAGAGTGAAACCCCCTTAAGGGGAGATGCGGGTCAAAAAACAGCGATTTTTTTCGAAAAAGTCAATCTTGTGTTTTGTTCTATATTGTATTCCTCCAAGCCTTCTCCTTAATATATTAAAAAATAAAAGCTGAGAATCAACTAGAAGTTATCAAAAAATATAATTAACGCACTCACGGTAGCTCGCGAAAGTGCAAAATTACCCGATTTTCGTGCACGCGACTCTTCGCTCTATGGCATCGCCAGCTCTTGAAAATTCGCGGGCATGTAAGCCTAACCCTCCCTTCCAAAAGCCCACTTCGGCAGCACGGCATTCTCACTGAAAATGCAACAAAAAAATCATTTCCCCACTGCATTCCAGCATGGCGAGTGGGCCTTTCAAGTCACGTGGGATGATTGGAGCGCTGTCATCGGTTGCGAGCATTCCGACGCGCATCCGAGCATGAGCGCTTTTTCTTCGTTCTCCTGCTTTTGCCGAGACAAGACGGCAGAAACAACCGCCCGAGTAATTTTTTCTCTGCCATGGTGCCGATGAATGCCGGCGAAAAACATGACTTTTGTTCACGTAAGTTTTTGACGAGGCACCAGTTCAAGGCGCACCAAACGCAAGCGCAGCGCTCTGGCGACGGGAGGTTCATCTGCTGCTAGGCCTAGCCCCGGCAACGATGAAGCACCAGGTTTGGATTCTCTGACCTTCATCCGATGACTTCGTCAGCGCTTCCGAGAGAAAAATGAAGATGTTTAATGACAAAAGCGAGCGTCAAGGTGAGAGCGGCAGCGCATTTATTTGCGAGATGGACTTGATGCAGAACCTCGTCAGCGGTGCAGTATGCCCCAACAGCAGACGGTGCGAGCTGTTTGTCCGAGAATCACCAGATAGACGAAAAGGACTGGCATTGTTTTTAGAACTTTATTGCCGAAATGAAGCATGTGCTACAACTGTCGTTTCATCAATGTACACGTCAAGCCACATGTCTGCGTCATGCAGTGAAAGGGAAAATACATCCGCCAGCGGCAGCGCACGGGACAACTTCGCCATGAATGTAAAGTCGGTGGTCGCAGCGCGTGCGATCGGCGTCGAACACGATCAGCTTGCGTGGTTTTGCGTGATCTTTGGTGTTACAAAACCAGTGCATGATAAGACATTCACGGCCATTGCCAAAAAAAGTGCACACAGCTGCCATGAAAGCCGCCGCTGAAAACCTCGCACGAGCAAGACAGCTGACTGCAGACGACAGCGTATCGTCAGATGTAGCTGTTATGTTCGACAAAAAATGGCAAAAAAAAGGCCACAAAAGCCATAATGGTGTGGGTACGGCCATTTCCCTAGCCACAGGGCTGTGTTTAGACTTTGAGGTGCTGTCAAACTATTGCCTCAGCTGCAGCAGGCACAAGGCATTGGAGGATGAGGAAGAAGAAATTGGCAAGCTTTTCACACACCCGTGTGTGAAAAAAAAACAACCTGTTCAGCACACGCAACGGAGACTGAGGCTGCAGTATGTACATGGAAAAGAACGGACCCCTACAGCACACCTTTGCAGTTCACAACGTTCCTTTCTGATGGGGACAGCCAAGCATATACTGCTATTCCTGAACTGAATCTGTATGAAGGTGTTCCTGGGCTAAAGGAGAACTGCATGAATCATGTCGCCAAAAGACTTGGAACAGCACTCCGAAAATGAAGATGCCAAGAGGGCAGAAGCTGAAGGACGCAACAATTCACAAGCTGCAGGGCTATTTTCAAGTGGCAATCGCAAGTAACTGAGGCAGTGTTTGAAACCTGCATTGTGCTGTCTGGGCATCCTACTCCCGCTCTTGCTCGAGGGATGGTGCCACCAGTCACAAATTTTGCTTAGACTGTGACGCGTCTTGGTGCAAGCGCAAGCGAGCACAAGCACTGGGTTAGCCAGCACCACCCCACACTCCCATCCTGACTCATTCCCAAGGCAAGACAATGCTGCCAGTCTACAAAAGGTGGACAGAAGAAAAGCTGCTTCAACGTTGCGTGAAAGGACAGACACAGAACACAGCTGAATCACTCAACAGCAACATATGGCTCTTGTGCCCAAAAACAAAATTTGCGACAACCGTGGTTGAAACAGCAACGGCAATCGCTGTCCTTTGGTTCAACTAAGGGCACTCTGGGTTTGAGGAGGTGCTTCAGGAACTTGCGAGTTCTCCCGTCTAAGGAATTGCTTTTTTTTTTAAGCAAGGATGCCAACAAGAGGCGCATTTACAGCATGACGGCAAAGGTCACAGCCGAAGCAAGGGCCCATCGCCGCAGTGCCGCAAGAAAATCTCGCCTGGAGGAGGCGATTCACAGAGACTGTGAGGGTCCAACGTATGGTTCTGGATCCTTCTAAGACTGTGAACTCTTTCCAGAGAGCCTTGGTGATATTCTATGTGAATTTCATGCAGATAGGTTGAAGAGTATAGAATTAAACATGTTTTTAACTTTCAAACCTGTTTTTCTCCGTTCCTCGTTTTTCGGCATTTTTATGCACTAAAATGCACTGAAATTTGTACGCTTCATAAAGTCAGATTGCAACGAAACTTGGCATGCTTAATGTTTAACATGTCCTGAATTCAAATAAGCAACTTTCAGAGGTCTCCAAAGCATGATCAGCTAGATATTTTCAAAACCTTGTGCTTTGAGTATGGTAAAACTGAAACTCGGCATTAGAATTTTTTTCTAGGCCAGCACACTTATGTTACACCATAATTCTTTGCTTTATTGAATTCCTCAATTCATTAAGAGGAACATAAGCTATTTTTTAGAGTTTTCTTATGCTTACTATTGTTGTCTAAGCTTGCACAAAAATGCATTGTTTTTACAAATGCATGGTCTACAAAAAAATTAACTAAATGAGCTATCGAAAAAATGAAAGCATATTTGAAAAGAGGAGCTCAAACTCTATAAACAGTGAAAGTTTCATTGAGCTGTCATAAATATTTGTAGAAAAATTGTTTCGAGGAGCATCTCCCCTTAATAAATACCTGCCGGGGACGGCGGCATAACTACGCACTAAATGTACAATGCATTAACCACCTGTTACCAATTTGCATCTCCTGAAATCTGCCATTGCCACCAACAAAGGAATAAATTCAGTGCCACAGGAAATGTTGCCTCAGGTGCCCTCCACAAAGCCATTCCTGTCTTTTTGCCACCAAAGTGTAGAAAAGATTATGACCCTCGCACAACCGCCCGATAGCACAAGGTGGCGAAGCCAACAAGCACTTCAAAAATATGTGCGATCCGGGATACACTGCATGGTACAGGGACAGAACAGACACAATCGGCTGTCTGTGATACATTTGTTCTGCGACTACTTGTAAGCGAAACCTGATGCGATGCTTTTTGTGTTTGTTTTTTTATGCACGGCCACAGAGAGCCAAATCGTTTACTGCATTGCTAGTTGCATGCCGCGCTTTGCTTACTCTGCACACACCATGACTGATGATCCACTTGTTATAGAATACACCCACTCCACTTTAAGGCCATGTCCACATGTGGCAAGTAGCCTGCTGGGTTAACGCGGCGACGACGAGCTTTCCACAAACAATGCGCTCTCCGCGATGCTCTAACAGTCCTGGCAGGGAATGGAGGCGCGTTTGGGCTATCGCTGAATAAATGCGTGAAGCATGGTTGCAACAGCGCTATGCTTGCTGTATGGTGTGCGTGCTAGCGTAGTACAACAAGGTTTCGCGGTGCCCACGACCCGCAACACTAAACTCCGCGACAGTGAGCTTCTGTAAAGCGGTGCGCGCTTTAAGATGGTCCCGCACAACAAAGCGACAACAATCGGCAGCCCAGCACGTTCAGATAGTCCCCGACTAAAACTATGCAGTAGGCCTAAAGTGACGCCACACCACACATGCCCGAGCAGATAACCAAGCATGCTTACTGTGATAATGCTTTTCGTCGGTGATAAGTCATAGCGGCGCATTTGTCATACCGGCAAGAAGTCATACGGCGCCACCTTGGCTTCGTTTTTTTTTCCAGATTATTACTCGCAATGTCATCGCTGCAATCGCGCAAAAGGTGGAATAACTGATCGGCTGATTTCCGCCACTTATCAACATGACAAAAAAAAAAAGCCGTTCACGGCACAACGTGGCGTCCGTAAGTTCAGCGGCGCAGTAAAATTTTGTGGAGCTAAATGTTATTGCAGTACACAGTTAGGTAGGCATAAGCTAAACACTATGGCTTTAGCAATGCACGAATACATCAGTCGGGGATTCATCGCAACTATGTTTTAACCCCTTTTAACACGTTTAAAACGGGTAGGTACTAATGAGGTTTGACAGTAATGCTCTTCAGTTATCCTGCTTTCATTGCTTTAGTCCTCGGGCGAACTGTCTGAACACACTGCGAAGGTGGTGTCCAACAAATAACACAACTGAAAGTTGGGCGAGTTGGTTTGGATTTATTGCTTCTAAATTGCGCGGACAGACAGTAACCTTTCTTTTGTGACCATCTTTCTGGGCAATTTAAAAGTAATGAGTGTTTAATAGTGTCTCCACTTCTTAAAGGGGTACTGACACCTTTTTTTGGAGGCGAGTTTATTCTGCTATACAAATCTCCAATATACAGAGACAGCTCTGAGCAAGTGTGATGATAAGATATTTTATTGTGATATTAAAGTCAATTTTTTTAGGCATACTAACTGACATCAACACTAACTTGGATGGATGCCAGGCTACAGTATAATCCTGGTAACTTCACACAGCAGCCTGGCTAGTTGTGATGACAACAAGCACTAAAACACACACACACATACACACACAAAACGTGGCAGCTTGCACATCGCCTTCTCGATCGTCTGCTCGCGCCTTGCAGTCACTGTCATCCAGCGTGCCTATAGAAAACCAGCCCTGCCCAGGTGGCATGTCGAAAATGTACACGTGGCGCCACCTAGTGAGTTGGATGAAGAAGTCCTACAAGGACAGGGCCACTGGGCCACATTTAAACGCATACGAAACGTTGTGCGACATGTTATCGGCTGTACAGCAGACTCACGATGATTCAAACACTGATAATTCATACTTTCGGTTAATTCAAACAAAATTCAGTTTTATGGTTGGCCCTCTATTCTTTCAATGTATTTAAAAGACTCTTAATTCAAACTCCATCATTCGGTCAACTCATACTTTTTGTGATTCCATACCAAAATATACCTGCTGCTTTCCCACTACTATTTAAAAATTTGGGTGTTTATGCTTAACCAGCAGCCTGAAATTTAAAAATATTCGTGTCAGACCTTCAAGAAAACAGGCTTTGCTACTAAACAAATGTTTGAAACGAAGAACAGTTTATGTCCACGTGAATACAAGATACAGTAAAACCTCGTTATTTGAAGTCAATGGGAACATGAGAAATCTTCGAATTAACAGAATATTCAAAAAGTGGGATGCCAGGAGCTTAGAACTGTTCAAAGTTATCATTGCTCGTCGTTTGTTGTGCTGGCTAGCTAGCGGCTCCAAGTGTTATGTTTTCCAGCAATACCTGGTCTTAATTTTGCCGCAAACATGGGAGACTGATGGGCCTCACTGCGGCCATTGGAAACAAAACAAAAAAAAAAAAAACGCTGTCGTGATCAACTGAAATGAGCGTCTGCGGAAAACAAGACATCTTCACTGCAACACAGTAGCGACATGCTGGCAGCATGTCGCCTGCACCTTGCTGCATCGGCAAGTCATGATGCGATCATTCACACATTCTTTCTGGTATAATTAGGAATTTAATAATGGCCAGTATAATGAAACTCGCGATGTGTTCTGGCTGAGAAAAATGATCTTTGAAACTTTCGAACTTAGTTTGCGAAGTAGGTGTTGCTGGCATGAACTCCGCCAGCACTGCAAAGGTGCAAATTGCGGGAGAAACCGGCATTCGGAAATTTGCATACATTGCGAATTCTACCAAAACTGTCCTTTATTAATTGTTTTACGACCTCAAAAAGAATGAGTGAATCATGACTCGCTGACGTTGCTAGAAACGCGATATGCTGCCCTCATGTCATCCCTGTGTTGCAGCGAAGCACCTCCAGTTTTCCGCAGGCACACGTTTTAGTTGACCACAAGACCATTTTCTTTTTCTTTTTTTTTGCACTGGAAGTAGCGAGGCTGGGGTGCTTCAGCTACCACTCATTACTATCGCTATGTTGCATTGCCTTGCCTTGTGGCGATTAAGGGCAGTTGTTTTGACGGATTTGCGGCGAAACCGGGATCTGAAACTAGGATCTGAAACTAGCACATTGCAGCCAAAATGTTTGAATTAACCTGACTGGTGCCGGCCGCCGCTTTAAATTATCCATTCAAACTTACACTGCAAAATACAGGACTGCCGAAACCCATCGAATTAAGTGGGATCTCAAAATAACCGAGTTCGAATTAATGAGGTTTTATAGTATACGCTTACAGGAGGGCAAAGGAATCGTTTGATTTCAAATTTGTCGTCATGGCCTCAATATCTTGCCCTGTGAATTTTTGCGCCAGTGAAACGGTGGACAAGGGGTGCGAGACCGATTAACGTCCGATCAGGCGCTGAGACAAGCGTCGGTCGACTTCGTGTGCCGTGGCGCAGGCGATGGGTGACTGGACAGCAACGCAGCGGAGTTTACTCTGTTCACTGCACTTTCCTGCGGACACGTGGACGCGCTGTGTTGAGTGGCTGACTGACTTCGAATTGCCAACGAAGAACGTTCTGCCCCCCTGCCGCGACAATTGCCATACATGCAGCATGCAGCAGATGATCCAAGAAACAATGTCCCGATGAGAATACGTCACGAAAACTTGCGCATGCACACACTACCGTCAAGTGGTACTGCTTATACCATGCGAGATTCAATAAAGAACAATGTGCACATTGTGGGGGGGAGCTAAGGAAACGATGGAACATGTTCAAATGTTCAATGTGGAAATCCCACAGAGATATACGTGCAAACCCAAGGACTACATGAGGCCTTGGGTTTTCGGGACAACCATGGAAAGCTGAACACGTGCACAATAGAAGTAAGCAAGGGACTTTTAAGAGTATTGGTTAGAGAAAAGTAGAGATAAAGGACAGAAATAGAGGGGAAAATGAGTTCAGCCTGCCTAAAGAGGTGGAGAGATGAACCATGAATTTATAATTTTCTTTCTCATAATAAGATTGTTTTAATCAAAGTAGATAAGGCATTAGGCCAACATAAAAAAAACTGCTTTTCTTTTCTTTCTTTTTTTTTTTTTTTTTTTTTTTGAGAGCCTGGCGGCACACATGTCACTGCCCAGTTATAAAAGGGATGCACACAGCATCCATCCATCCATCCAGTAGAAACAGAAATTAGCTTTTAAAAGCATGCTTGAATGATTTTTCAGGGCACACTTATGCTTATTGGTACATTTCTTACATTCTTGGGGGTTTGAGCTATCATTTGACGGGGAAAAACGATAAAGAGAAAAATTCCGTGTCCGTACCCCTTAGAGACTAGTGATCTGCTTGTGCAGTTGAAACAGCAATGAATAATGCTTCAAGTTGTTTCTTCTTTTTCTTTCTCTTCTCTCTATGCTTCAAGTTGTTCCTTCTTTTTCTTTCTCTTCTCTCTAATGCTGCAAATTCTATAGTACCTTTCTGACTGCCTTTAGTCCACTTTTTTTTTTTAGCTTGGTTATGGGTTGAATCAGACAAGCAGCAGTATGGTCAGCTACTCAGTAAATACAATCATACTTTCTATGTACAGTGTGCGCTTGTATATCAAAAGAAAACTAAACAAGGCATAGGAGCCGATCGTGGTGTGTCAACAGCACAGTCAGTAGTTTTAATTAGAAGTTGGTATTTGACTTACACATAGGATTTTTTTTTTTTTTAAGCTCTGGCTACAGGCGACAACAGATATTTGTTGAGGCGCTGATTATAGAGGTAGACATTAACTGAGAATCAGTAGCTTCACTTCCTGCACCACTTGCTCAACAGTGATACAGAGACACAGGGAAGAAAAGCAACATAAGTGATGGTACCCAGGAGGTAAATTGAGAGAAAGTTGGAGCAGCCAGACCAAACGAATGGTAGGAAAATAAAACTAAGTGATCAGACAAGGCTAGCAAAAGGCAGCATAATGACAGGAGGGGAGCTTTTAGAGTGCCAATACACACCCCTCATTCCATGCACAGTGAAGTTTTACCTTACACACAAACGGTGCGAAGCACAACAAGTGCACTCAGCCTGGCATACTGTCTCTAATATCAGTTTGCCAGATGAATGCTTATCAGCCATGGAAAGCAAACATAGACAGACAGGCACACACACACACACTTTTTTTTTCATGCAATTAAATGGATCTTCGAAGAAAAACTACTGCAGGACATTTAAGGGTGCTGAAAATGTACTTTTCAATTTAAAGGGTTTCAAAGACACATATGCGTCCTTCTCACTACTTTCCTGCGTACAACAATAAATAGAAGGCAAATGATCACGAGTATGTGCAAAGCAGCTAACTTTATCACCGCAACAAAGACACATGCATAAATTCAAAACAAGGTATGATGGTTTTTAAGGCAATACCTGACTCGATGTTGCATACTGAAAGCCATCAGCAGTCTGGGTCACGTAAAAAGTAGTGGTGCCGTCAGCTGTTGTGACTGAGGGCTCAGCGTCAGCGGTGTCAGTCTCTGCACTAGTGATAACGGCATCGACAGCAGTGACTGCCGCAGCAGAAGCTCCATCGCCTTGAATCTCTTTGTTGAATGATGCCAAGTAATTCTGAATGTCAGAGATGGCTTCAGAGTCACCTGCACTAGCTGGTTCAGGAATGCTGGAGGTCCCACCAGATGGTGGATCTGTCTGGTCAGACATATTTTAGCCACTGGTGGATGCTCTTCAGCTCGTTCCTTTTATTTAGTTCCCTGCAACAAAGAACATGCCCAGATTACAAGCCTTAAAATATCAGTGGTGGAACAGGATACATGGGTTTGGAAGCAGTCCTAGGAGCAGGCAAAAGTGTTTCTTGTAGCAGACTTGGAGCATTCAGAAAAACATTTTGTAGTAGCTAGAAAGGCTTTTTTGAGCAAGTTTAAAGCCGTTAAAGCGTTCTGATCAGGTGTAGCCCCGTTTCACAGCCCTTGTGAAGCAACATTTGTCTAATGCTGCATTTTTCAGCCACTAAACTAAATTTTGCCACAGCCTTATTATTGCAATAGCAATTATAAGGGCACCTCTCGGTGGATTTTTGCCATCACCTTTGCTGCCATGTGCTGTATAAAGTCGAAATTGATAACATCCACCAGAGCATCGTAATCAGAGGGGATGAATGCGGATGAAGCACAGATCAAACGAACTGGCCCATTGCCGCAATCGAGAGGCCTGCAATTGAGGCAGAGAGGACAGAGGGGATGAATGCGGATGAAGCACAGATCAAACGAACTGGCCCATTGTCGCAATCGAGAGACCTGCAATCCAGGCAGAGAGGAAACACTCGGCCTGTCTTAAATGACATGAAGAAACGTGAGAGGGGAGGTGGGGTAGAGGTGTCGCACGAGAACAATGTACTTTGCTTTGCTGGTGCGGGCACTAGCTTGGCAGCTATTAGCGGGCGGCTCGTATACCCTTCTACGTCCTGCGCTTTTATCATGAAGAGACAGTGCGAAAAGGGTTGCTTTAGCTGGAGCAGCCACATACAACTTTCCCTACTCGAACATTTGAACCTACTAGACCCGCTTGAATGCTATGCCTTGTGTTTTTTTTTTATTCGTGAACCCGCATGGGCTGATTAATTTCTAATAGAGTTGCTCTCTCTCTCTTTCGCGCTTGCACAAACTTCTTTCTTTCTTTCTTTCTTTCTTTTCTTTCTTTCTTTCTTTCTTTCTTTCTTTCTTTCTTTCTTTCTTTCTTTCTTTCTGTCTGTCTGTCTGTCTGTCTGTCTATCTATCTATCTATCTATCTATCTATCCATCTATCCATCTATCTATCTATCTATCTATCTAGCCGCCCATGTCTCCGTACTCTCGTGATCACCCTCTTCACATGAGGTAAACCAAAACTAACATGCATGGGGAGGGATCGTTTGACAAATACGACTCGCTGGTCACGACATGAATATTGTCACAATCCCGTCACGTACATCATTGAACACTTTCCGCCAGACAGTGGCACATAACTACAGGCGGTTATGTACCACAGGTGATTGACACTTCATATTTACCCATGAACGGTGAGAACACACGTGGGTAATTTTAACGCGTGAGCGCAAAGAAAAAGCTGACATCTGCTGTGTAGACCCGACGAATGTAAAGAAAAAATGTCGGGGTCCTAACAGGAATCCAACCCCAGCATTGTAGTGGCAACCAAGTATTCTACCACAGAGCCATGCCAGGTCTCGCAAACTGCTTTTTAAATAATGTTCATGAAGCATGAATTGGGGATGCAGTGATAGCTATCTAATTTTTTATAAACATTGCATATGTACTCCTACGATACAGGCATCATGTCGGGTTAAGATAGACTACAGTTAAGCGGAATGCCCTTAAAGTGATTGACAGTTCATATCAACTAAGAAACGGCACAAATAGACACTGGTAAATATAATTCGAGAGCATTAAGAAAAGTCAGTGCCCCTCCACGAAGTGAATGAGGATGAGTGGGCAAAGCTACAATAGCAACAATTGTTGGGCTTCAACGTCCCAAAACCACCACATGATTATGAGAGACGTAGTAGTGGAGGGCTCTGAAAATTTCCACCACCTGGGGTTCTTTACTGTTCACCTAAATCTAAGCGTGCAGGGGGTGAAACTAGAGGATCTGAGGTCCATAATGTCTACAATGAAGTCATCGACTAGTATGAAGGACGGACAGATGGATGCAAAGACGGACAGACGGATAGCACGTGTGATGATGTATTTTGCTTTTGTATAGTTGATTACACATAGTTTTTTTACAGTTGTTTTCGTTCTTTGTTTTGCAGGTACTCAGTTTCGATTTTGTGAGGCGTCATGGTCACCAACTAGGTCAGCCCGAAAGAGCATCGCCTTTAAAAGCTGGCAGAAGCGCCGACCCAACTAACGCGTAGAATAAACAGCAGGAATCGAACCCCAGCATTCTGCGTAGAAATCAAGTATTCTACCATAAAGACACGCCAGGTCTTGAAACTGCTTTTCAAGTAGACCGTAATGTTCGTGAAACGTCAATCGTGGTTGCAGCACTGGCTATCGAATTTTATAAACAGTTCAAACCTACCATACAGCCGTCACGCCGAGTTGATAGATGGCAGTTGTAGTGAAGAACCATCCACTGGAGCCCATTTATCTAGCAGAGTCCAGTGCCTCCATCCTCGCTGGTAGAAGTGTTACATATCAGCTTACTGTTTCTGATGTTGCTAATACTAATGTTGCTGTTGGCAGTAAACATGCGCCTGTTTAACATACAGCTGTGCGTACAAGATTTGTTCATATCCTGAGAGTCATTTTGTAATGTTTTGCTACATTAAAAAATAACAACACAATCACCTTCTCTCTGTATGCTTCGGATAACATCGATTGTAATGTTTCGCTCAATAAAAAAATTTCAACACAGTCACCTCCCTCCGCACGCTTCACGTAACATCGATTCCCAAGGTGCGTGGGATCTGCCACGGCACGGCGCTTGATGATGGTTTCTGCAGTGCAGTACGGCACTGATAAATGAGTTCGGCACAGCAGCGGTGATTCAGTGCATGGTGGCGTGTTCAAATAAGTTTGGCGCACAATCGCACATCTATTCCACCCCTGAAATATTAATTCGATTCCATTTCACACTGAAAATGTCAAACAATGACAATGATTCTCAGCCAGCTCCGACCTATGACGCACCAACTAGTTCACAATAAAGATAGTATACACTATAAGAATTCACACACAAAAAAAGTGTGTGCACTTCACTATTCAGCCACAGTTCAAATGACAGCCTATTAAGCCACATTGGCAGAAATTTCTGGCCACTATTCTGTTTAAATAAGATCTTCTTGCACTGTTTTTTTGTTAATTTTTTGTTAGTTTTTTTTGTTAAGAAACAAGCAAACCTACGCAGCTGCTCACTTCGCTGAAGCTTTTTGCTGATAATGCTGATTGAATATGTCCAAGTCCTTTATAACAGGTGGACCTTTAGAACACCCACTCATTGTGTAGTTCAAGTTTTGATGCACGGCACGATTCTACATTTCTGCCACGCATTGCATGCATTAAGCGGAGTTCTCCCACTACACATGGCATTGATACAGATTGTTTTCCCGAAGCAGTTTCAAGCAATAGAATGGCTCTGAGGTAGAACAACTACTTGCCACGCAGAAGGTCTGCGTTTGATTCTCACTCAAACCTTAGATTTATTTATTTATATATTTTTTTCATCTCTCTCGATTTTTCAGAGTCAAAGCCGATTTTTTACTCACAACTAACACCGCTGATGCCACAATTTTTATCTGTTTCAATTTTTCGCTCACAGCCAATGCTGATTTTTTGCTCACAACTAACGCCGCTGATGCCAGAATATTTGCGACACGAACTCTTTCGAACGCTATCACATTAAAAAAACTATAGGTGGGGGGGGGGGGGGGGGAGCACTAAAGGCATCTCTAGAAAAATTTCAGCATTGTGCAATAAAATAAAGAACTAAATTATTGTAGCGACCCAACTACCACACTAGTGTATAGAGAAGTTACAAGTACGATGCACAGCACTCAAGCCTTGTCTCCTTCTGTCCTCAACGAGAATAAACGCATTAGTTTTTTTCCCCTTTTAGCAAGATTAGGGCAATGATTACGGTGAGTCTGCCTATTGTAACTCAAAAGAAGAAAAAGGGAAAAGGCTGATCATTATGAATAGCTGTGCAACACTGCAAATACCAAGAAGCAACAAGAGGAGCAGTGCGTCTTGACCAAGTAACTTGATTACCTGTTGTGGCAGCTCAGCGACCTGCCTATACTACTGCTAGCCACAAGGTAACAGGTTAAATTTTAGTGACACAGAACTTTACTTCTAATGCACATAAAGTAATGTCCCATGTTGAGTCAAAACCAATCCATGCGCTACTGCTACAGCACCTGCGATTGCAGTTTCTTTACTCACTGCAATGCAGCAGAAATGTTTGGTAGAGCTTTGTCGCACATACATTTATTTCAGTACATACATTTATTTCACTAAGGTATTCTCCATTGACACTTATCCCTAACTGTTCCCATTCTAGGCTTCTGAAAACCTCCTGTAAGCACGCGGTAAATAGCATTGGGGAAATTGTGTCCCCCTGCCTTACACCCTTCTTGATAGGTATTCTGTTGCTTTCTTTATGAAGCACTATGGTAGCAGTTGATCCTCTGTAGATTTCTTCCAGAATGTTTATATATACTTTATCTACGCCCTGGTTCCGCAGTGTTTGCATGACGGCTGATATTTCTACTGAATCAAACGCCTTCTCGTAATCTATGAAGGCTATGTAGAGTGGTTGGTTATACTCTGAGCATTTCTCTATTACCTGATTGATAGTATGAATGTGGTCAATTGTTGAGTAGCCTGTTTGAAATCCTGCTTGTTCCTTTGGTTGATTGAATTCTAATGTTTTCTTTACTCGGTTAGCAATTACCTTTGTAAATAGCTTGTATACTACAGAGAGCAAGCTAATCGGCCTGTAATTCTTCAAGTCCTTGTCATCTCCTTTCTTATGTATTAAGATGATGTTAGCGTTCTTCCAAGACTGGTACTCTTCCCGTCAGGAGACACCTCGTAAACAGGGTGGCTAGTTTTTCTAACACAATCTGTCCTCCATCTTTCAGCAGATCTGATGTTACCTGATCCTCACCAGCAGCTTTGCCTCTTTGCATGCTCTCCAAAGCTTTTCTGAGTTCTTCTATCATTACTGGTGGGGTGTAATCTGGGTTACTGCTAGTTCTTATAGTATTAAGGTCATGGTTGTCTCGGCTACTGTACAGATCTCTGTAAAACTCCTCCGATATTTTAACTATCCTATCCATATTGGTAGTTATTTTGCCTTCTTTGTCCCTTAGTGCATACATGCGACTTTTGCCTATCCCAAGTTTCCTCTTCAATGCTTTGACACTTCCTCCGTTTTTCAGAGCGTGTTCAATTCTCTCCATGTTATACCTTCTCACATCGCATACCTTACGTCTATTAATCAACTTCGAAAGCTCTGCCAGTTCTATTTTGTCTGTTGTACTTGACACTTTCATGATTTGACGCTTCTTAATTAGGTTCTTTGTTTCCTGGGAAAGCTTGCCAGTGTCCTGTCTTACTACCCTGCCTTCAACTTCCACTGCACACTCCGTAATGATACTCGTCAGATTATCATTCATTGTATCTACGCTAAGGTTGGTTTCCTCACTAAGAGCCGAGTACCTGTTCTGCAGTGACACTCTGAATTCCTGTACTTTACCTCTCAGTGCTAGCTCATTGATTGGCTTCTTGCGTATCAGTTTCTGTCGTTTCTTTCTCAAGTCTAGGCGAATTCGAGACCGTACCATTCTATGGTCACTGCATCATACCTTGCCAATCACTTCCACATCCTGCTTGATTCCAGGGTGTGCACTCATTATAAAGTCTATTTCGTTCTTATTTTTGCCATTAGGGCTCCTCCATGTCCACTTGCGGTTTTCTCGTTTTCGGTAGAAGGTATTCAAAATCCGTAAATTATTGCGTTCTGCGAATTCTACTAGTAGCTCTCCTCTGGCGTTTCTAGTACCGATGCCATAATCTCCTACTGCCTGGTCTCCAGCCTGCTTCTTCCCTACCTTTGCATTGAAGTTGCCCATCACTATAGTATACTGTGTTTTTACCTTACTCATTGCCGATTCCACGTCTTCATAGAAGCTTTCAACTGAAGCGTCATCATGGCTGGATGTAGGCGCGTAAGCCTGTACTACCTTCATCTTGTATCTTTTATTCAGTTTAATTACGATACCTACCACCCTTTCATTAATGCTATAGTATTCCTCTATGTTGCCAGCTATGTTTCTGTGAATTAAGAACCCCACTCCCAGTTCTCTTCTGTCTGCCAAGCCCCTGTAGCAAAGGACGTGCCCATTCTGTAGCACCGTATAGGCCTCATCTGTCCTCCTAACCTCACTGAGCCCTATTATATCCCATTTAACACCCTCTAACTCCTCGAATAGTACAGCTAGACTTCCCTCACTAGATAAGGTTCTAGCGTTAAATGTTGCCAAGTTCAGGTTCCAATTCCAATATTTCTTATTGTGAATAAAAAAATGACAGGTACAAGGGAGAGTTTAAAAATCACCTTATTGTTTTATACAGCAAAAATAAGCACAACCATTAACAAAAGCATATAGCTAATTGTTAATATTGACTGCAGTGAAGTCTCCATTCCGTTGGGCACATGTGTAAATGCATGATTAACATTGCTTGTTGATAAGTTGGGAAACTTAAACACTCAACCATGGGCATACCATGGGGGAGGAGTGTTGAAGGAAGCACCAACTCTGCCTCATACATTTACTTAGTAGGATTGGGGGGGGGGGGGGGGGGAGCTGCAATGAACATTCGTTCCCACTGATGGAGAACCCTGTAAACGCTATACATTCAACTACTCAAACGTCATCAACAAACACACTATTAGTCAATGACGAACGTACATCGGTGAACATGATCATGAAAATAACTTTATTTGCTGGGAGAATGCAAATTGGCCCCCTCCCTCGTAAAGAAACACAAAAAGGGACTGGAAAATTCTACAAGTGGCTCAGCAAAAAAAGAAGCCCCAATCCGCTTAATTAAGTGGAAGTGGCAACTCTGGTTTATTTAATAGTGCAGCTGATACATGCAACGAAGCTAGCAAAGCTTACTGTGCTTTCAAAGAAGCTGTGATAGCAAATTATTCTGTTTCAGCTTAAACATTTACTTAGGATTAATTGTAGCAGTTCACTTTTCATGTTTCATACCACACATACTTGACCTGCAAGAAGATAGTTTGATTTTTGTATGTTATCCCCAGATATTAAGAAAATAAATGTTACTTTTAATTAATAACATGAAAAATAATCATGTTTGCTCTCATTTCATTTACCAAACATTAATGAGATTTTTTTTTTCCTCTTTCAACACCACTACAAAAAGAATCCTTATTCTATGAACAAGAGCACTGTCTGTAGCACCAGAGCGCTTGTTCACAGTTTTCACACTAGCACACACTTTCACTTGTCAAGTTACTTATCATGCACACACGCAAAAAAACAAGCACCTAGATAACAACTTGAATGATGTTTCGAGCTATTGGCACAAGATGTTAATAGGCTTTATTTAATGCCCAGAGGCTTACTGAGAAATGCAGCAGTGAAAGGCTCCAATTTCATTTCGACCGGCTGTGTTTTTTTAATATATACCAAAGCCTTGCTAAGTGTTCTTGATTCTGCTTTCATAAGAACAAAGCAGCCACAACCAGGACACAAATCAGTGACCTTACACTCACAACTGCAACACCATCCATGGCCACTAAGCCACTGCAGTGGGTAAAAGTAACAACTATTCCAAATGTGCACAGAAGCCAAATCATGAAACAAGCAACTTCCTATCAACAGGCAATAGCATTTCTCACACAGGTCAATCAGGCTATTGAACAATGAATGAAGTCATTAGCAGCAAATACAAAAACCAAGTAATACACTGACAAGCTCACACATATTATTGTTCTACTGATTCAAACCGTTGCTCCATATCACCCACAAAACTTATGAATACTCAAATAGCACTTGCTTTAAGATTCACAAAAAATTCCTAGTTAAAGCCGTTAGCAACACAAGGCCTGAAGTGCAATTATTAAAAGCATCATGCCAGGTAAGTTGTATCAGTTCTGGGTGAGCTGCACCAACCCAAACTTTTCAATACAAACGTAATGAACTGACAAACAAATATTATATTAGGGAAAAGCGAACGCGGAATTAGCAAGCCTACATGCAAGACGTAAAACGCGGCTTTGGCTAGTTGTACTGCATTTTAAATACAAATATTATCCGCTTCGAAAATGTGGATTTATTCACGCATACTTCCTTAGTTGCATGAATCACACAACCGTTAGCAGATATGCACCAATAAGATTACTTCGTCACGGACATGCAATCCGCGAGCCGAAAAGCTTCATAACGTCCGCCTGCATACGAAGAGCCGGCGTTGCTGAAGCATAGGCTCTTCAGTGTAAGCCCAGCGGGGGTCGAACATGACTTATTTTCCTCTCTGGTGTCGCGCGCAGCGACAGAAAGTATAGAATATCACGTTTGAGAGAAGAACAGAGCATCGCGGGGCTTATCCAAGAAAACGCAAACGAGGTGTATAATGAGTCAAGACACAAGCAGTGTTCACGGAACCTAGTGATGCGGTGCGCACCCAAATGTATTCAAATTACGGGAAGGCAGTAGCCTCGGGGCCGAGCTGCAGGTACAGCCGTCGGCCGACCTTGGTGCTGCCAGAATGTCCGCTTGGAAGCCATATTTGAACAGAAGCAAACATGGCCTCATGGCGACTCCCTCCCTGGGCGACATAACACGTAGCAACTGCTTACAGCTTCACAATCAAACCGCGAGTAGAACCACGAGTAGCCACCGTGAAACGTCGCCCAGGGATAGAAGTTGCCCGCGACATGAAGACCCTAGTGATAAACTAGGGAACCAAGATGTCCTAAGCGCCATCTGCATGCCCGATGAGCGCCACCAGTGGGAAAAAGGATCGAGCTCCTTGAAGCGTACGACGCCGCCGGTCAGCCCGCGTCGACCGAATTATCAAGCTCCACCGAATAAGGATACTACTGGATGACCACCATACCTTCTCGGCGGCACCCCGCGCTCGTACCATCGTTCCGGGAGCCAGGAAGCCGTCCTGTGTCTCAACAGTACGAACAGCGAGAACTGTTTCACTGGCCGCAGGGATTTAGGCTTAGCAAAGTCTCGGCCTTTCGCCCTCGGTATTGCTCTCGGTTTGCAGCAATGGACTGCGTGGCGTTTACAGCTAATTTTTGCGATTGATCCTGTCTATCACGCGTCTGCAAAGAGCCCAGAAAAGTGCTCCGTTTTGCAGATACTGTGAAAAATAAAACACGAAAACTTACTGCGAAATATCATTGTCCAACACTGGAGGGCGTTGTAACAGTTTTCATAATGGCGGTGTGGCCATGACCTACTACACTCCTGACCTGCCCAGAGAGCACCTCTTCCAGCGCCCACGTTCTAGTTCATACCTTCTGCCGCTAGGGCCGTCACCTACGAGCGGCGTGGCGCTAGGCAGCACCTGTTCGCTGACGTCACCTTCACTCTTTGTAGTCAAATTTTAACCAACAAAGCACTCGTAGTGCGAATTTATGATCCACAATTTAGAAATATCCAGAAATAATAATACTAAAAGACATTCAGAATTTTTTTTGCAATAAAATGCACGCGACAACGCATAGGCTGTCCAAAATCATGTAAATCCACGGGTTTCCACGTTTGTCAACCAGTGTGCTATAAATTCTTAAGCGCACTGAACAGCTTACTTGACCAGCAATGTATGGGAAGAAATAGTCACATATATGCCGACAGTTCACCACAGAAAGCAGGCATTCTTATACCAGCGCCTACAAAACAACCGTAAAGAAGCAGACGAACAGGTTATAGGTAGCGCCACCTACGGCGAGCGATTGAACGAGAGCGGGGACACGCGCTCCCATAGGAACCCCGCTATCTGAACAGGTCAGGAGTGTAGTAGGTCATGGGTGTGGCTCTGGCCAAGAAACGCTGTCGAGCGCGTGATCACTGACGTCAACATCCGGGCATTCCGAGTGGAAGAAAACTGCAAAGGCGCGCTTTTTCAAACACGCAAATGGGGAACGCCAAGGGCGCATGCCCTTGCTACGAAGCTATACTCTCTTGATACGTACTTTTTCTTACAGTCCTATAAGATTTTGCTTTTTTTTGCTAAACAAGCTATCAATTACAGCAGCTTGCGCCAGTTGCTGAATCGCAGTAAGTTTGCAGTCAACTGCTCCGAGGCGTAATAAAACGCAATTATGTCCTTTGATGTGAAGATATATGTATTTCCATAATTAGGTAGATTGCTGTTTTTGATAACTCTTATGTGTTGTAGAGACAAGATGCTGCCACGCCGTTTTTACATAACCTTAAAATAGTTATAAGCTCACGGCTAGTTTTATTTTGTCATTTAGCTTGATTATGGATCATATCGATTGGTTTATAAAAACATATCGTAATAAAAACAGGAAACATATGCTTAAAACTGGTGCACTTAAATTGCCCTCGACGATTACGTCGCCGGAGGGAGCATCAAGTGACATTTTTGAAGCCCAGCTATGCTATGGGCCCAGCCATAAAAATGAAACTGTGGCATGCTGGGAATTAAGTGAGCCCCACCACGTGATGTTTTACGCGTTGCGTCTATGCGGCCATTTCTCCATGCATTTTCGTCCATGGCTGCGTAGTATTTTTCCGTTCCTTTGTGGACGCATCACGGGACGCAATACGCGTCATGTTGGCTATTGTTCCGTGGGTGCGTCCGTGACACATTTGCGCTTTTTCGCATGTGAACGTCTTTGTTACAAGTGTTGAAGATTCGGCGAGTTGGTTCGTCGTACTTGAACTGGTATAACACATGATGGTAAAGAAATGGCGGAGCAGGCGGGCACAAGAGGAAAGGGCGTTATGTCCTCTTGTGTTGGACTGCTCGGTCATTTCTTCTTTACCGCGTAATGAGCTATACCAGTTCAAGTACGCCTTCAAAAACCACATTGTTCTGCTGCCAATCATTAAGCACCCAAGACGCGCTCTTGAATTCACATTCCACGAGGTGCTGTGTGTTGAGGTTCTGCATGGGTATACCGAAAGAAGTTTATTCGTGGTGTAAGCACCGCAAAAAATCATTATGAAGCACTACCAGGTGTATCGAGAAAAAAAAAAACACTCCATAATCATACACATGCACACCTAACATGTCATTGCGGCGTCTAGACATTGGGGGCATTATAAGAATATTTCTCCCCGAAAGAACACCTACGCACAGCAAGTGCTTTGAAAATGTTATTGAGCCAACTCAATGCACGTCGTACATCTTTTAAATATCATTTCAGCAATGCAATAGAATGGGAGACTTCTAATCCGAAATAGGTGGCTAAATTTTCTTCAAAAGCCGTATATCGCTCGCAAATACAACTATTCGCCGCATTCATTAAGAATTGAGAAAATGTTACACCACTTGGAGCGGCAAAAAAAAAAACGCTATCGTCGCACACGCTAAAGGGTCTTTGCAACACTTATTTAAGCATGGTCAGAAAACGCTGTTGATCAGTAGTTGAGGTAGTTGAGGCTCCCGAGAACACACGAGCCAAATACCATAGCGCAGCTCGTGGCCTGTAAATTGTAGATGTAGATCTTAAACCCGTGGCTCACACCCACTCTGAGGGATCAACCAAGAATCGGGTAGCTTACAAAAAAACGAAGGTATATAATTAAATTCTGGGGAAAAGAGAATGAACAGAAATATTGTTTTCTTAATAGAATAAGTTTTGATGAATTAGTTCCTACTGACTGAGCAATAAATTATTGATATCAAAGAAAATTTTTCAATAGCCTACATGGGCTAACTGAGAACCTTTTGGTATTGAGGTTATTAAGCAAATCTCTTAGACTGTACAATGAAATCTTGCACGGCCGCGCACACTTTCCCGTTGCTATGCCCTAGGGTATGTGCACCTAAGGATAGTAAATTTGACGTTGTCAAAGCTAAGCCAAGGATTCGTAATGGTATTTATAGGGATACCTTTCTTAATATGTTGAAAACTTTCTACAAGAGATGAACAAGTGCTCCACAGCTTCTTCTTCTCCACAAAAAGAACAAAGTGGAGAGCGAGTCAAGCCTGCTGTAAACAAATAAAACTTTAATGGAGGAATACAACAGCGAAATCGAGTGATTAAAACTTCCAGCCATCGGTTATGACATGAGGAAGTTTTCCAGGGTGTCATTAGGTGGTTGAAATCCAGATAATTTTTTTAAAGATGCTGTAGAGAATTCTCGCATCATAATTCACTCTTGGAAAAACGGTTGTAGTACTTGCTAATTTTGGGGTAGTAACGGTTTGTTACATATTTTACAACCCTGGTAGTAAGCACAGTTAGTAACGGCGAGGGTGGGAATAGTTACTACCATTGCTGTTACTACCAGCATTCGGTAACTGTAGCTACCCTAGCTGTTACCACCCATGGGTAGTAACTTTTAAAGGCTTCGAGAAAAAAGTAGTAACCGATACTACCCTGTTATCACATTTTGGTATATTATTTCTGCACTGCCAATGGTGTTCAATCAATGTCTCATTAATACACAACTGCGGGGAATGAAACGTGGTGTGCCATGGAAGTGAAGAATACATGCCGTTGTCAGATAGGAAGGAAACGCTGTGCCGAAGGCGCTTTGTCTCAGAGTCACACATAACTCATCAACCCATCATCATCCATACGACTGTCCCACCAGGTCTTCCCCCCAGGGTCGTGTGAGGGGAAAGTTTTTGTTTCGGGCAGAAGGCCATACCCTGGCAAGGGAGCCGCCGCTCGGCGCCAAACAGACGCAGCCTGCCTCCTAGCGCACAAGCCCGGGCGACCCAACATAGGGGCTACGAGGTGTGGCAGCTTGGGCCAGTTGGTATGGCATGACGATAGCTATAGTGCGAGAACAGAACGACGACATAGAGACAATAAGGACACGAGCGCTAACTTCCAACTGAGTTTATTGGGCAGAGCGCAAGAATATATAGAGGAGACAGTAACCATGTGACAAAAACCATATAGCACAAAGAGCAAAACATGAGTAAGGGAAAAACAAAAAAACACAGAAAAAAGGCAAAGAGATGTCTATAAGGAAACGAAACAGAAAAGTAAAGGTAATATAACTACTTGCGCGCACCAAAACCTTCGAGGAACCTTAGTTCCTTCTCGAACAGAGACACGGAGGGCTTGCTAATGCATGACAACTGTTCGCGCGCCATCTGCGCGGCCTCGACGATGACTCGGGTGCGCTCATCCTTGTGCTTGTACAGCATCCCTGTCCTGGAAAAGGGGCACACAGTTGCACTCAGTGCAGTGCTGAGCAAGAAAACCATCGTTCCCGTTTCTAACATTGTTAGCGTGTTCTTTCAGTCGATCGTTCAGACACCTTCCGGTCGTTCCGACATAACAAGCACCACATCAAAGGGAGGTCCTAAAGACACCTTCCCGGGAGCATGCCGCATACCTTTTCTATGCTGAGCTCTGCATTCCGGTGATGACTGCGTTTCAGGGTGTTTGTAGATTGGGTGAGGCTGATTAATTTGAATGGTGCAGAGAACAGGACACAAACTCGTTTTCCGATTTTCTTGAGCCTGTTTGATATCTACCTGGTGTTTGTACGGTGTCCTTCGTGTCCTTCTTGTCTCCGTGTCGTCGTTTTGTTCTCGCGCTATGACTATCGTCATAGGGGCTACCCTTCGGCATGCGGTAATTCAATCACGACACACAAAGCGGACGTACCCTGGCAAGGTGGGCTAACGTATAGCGCATAAGGCGCGCTGCATAGACCTAACACGTTCACTATTTTTACGCATGCAATATGAAGTAAGCGTGGGGTATATATAGCCCCTACTTTGCGGGTGCATGTCCGGCACAGGGGAGCACTTGCGTTTCAGGATGAATTAGAACAAATGTAAACCTGTAGCACTATATTAGAACCAGGTTACGTGTGCTTGGGGACGTAGCACAAGACTTTTAATTAGCCTTACTTATAAAAACTTATATATCATATTTATTTGTTTTAAAGATCCACAAAAAGGCATTTGGGACGTTAAACCCCACATATCAATCAATCACAAAAAGGCATTATGTACGGGCCGAAACAAGGTACCAAACTAATTCTCAGTGCATTTGAATGCTTCCCACAGCTAATATATAAGCGGTTAAAAGGTAACAATCGTTTTTTTTTTGGGGGGGGGGGGGGGGGGCTTTGACGTCCCAATTAATGAATGAATGAATGAATAGACTTTATTTAAAGTCCGGCAGTTTTACCGGGTGAGGTGGAGGAAGAGGGGATTAACCCCTGTACCTTCCCACTCTCCGTCGATTATAACAATGATAATATTTCGAGACACGCCGCAGTGGTTTAATTGTGACCGTCCCCGGGGCTAATTGTGAACATCTGGTTATATTGATTCGCCGCTCTTGATAATTTGCTGTAATTTACTAAGCTTGTTGTAATGGTCTATTACAACGCGTGTAGCACTTGCTTATGATTAGTTGCTTGTACTTCTCCATTTCGACAATATCAGAATGACGTTTACATATCTCGGTTGCGTAATTTAAAACAAAATGCATTTTCTTGGTCTATAGATAAGTTATGAGTCATTTTTTCGTTTAATGATGATACGTCGAGACGATTCCTCTCATAAATTATCATGTTCAGAATCACAGACTATATTGGATTATATAGTCAACAGCCGGGTAGCAAAAAGGTAGTAACGGGGTAAGAAAGGTAGTAACAGCAGCAATTACTACCTCTTCCATTCCAGTTACTAACTGTTTACTAAGGTAAGTAGTAAACAGGTCGCAAAAAGTTAATAACGGTTGCAGCTAGCAACTGTTTACTAATGTAGGTAGTAAACAGGGAGCAAAAGGGTAGTAATGGTTCAAGAAAAGTAGTAACCGCTGCAGTTACTACCTATTTGCTTGCAGTTGCTACCTTTCTAAACTTTCTTTAAAGAGAGTTTGCCTCCGAAATCTAGAAGCTATTATAAAAGGCTGTTGTAGAGGTAATATTGATAGCTAGTCCGTCTAACGCCACTTGCGCTAGTGCATCAGCTGTTTCATTTAGAGTTATGCCTCTCTGCCCCGGCACCCATACTAATCGCACCTTGGTTAAGTGATTCAGTACTAGGGAGTTGAATTCGCCTAATGCTTTCGAGTCACCGGATGCCGTGAGCGCACTGCAGACCGACAAGGAGTATGTTGTTATTACGGCGGAATTCATTGATGTTGGCAGTTTTCGAAGGGCCAATACTACGGCTAAAAATTCTGCAATAATGATAGGTGTGAAATCTGGAATTCGGGGGGAAAAGGACCAGCCTAGAACAGGGCAGAATATGCCGATGTCACTCGTTTCATCTCGCTGTGAAGCGTCCGTCGCAATGATGACATGTGCTTGCATTCCTAGCAGGTAGTCCTGTAAAGTAGCTCTTACAAATTACTCAGCAGCTGTTTAGCACTTTTAAAGAAAATGTCATCAAAGTATATTTGGAGAGAACTTGTCGAGCTACGAATCGGCAGGACCTCCGTAATTTGCGCGGACAGTGTGTTGAGAAGAGACTGTACAAACTTTACTTGAGGCGTGTGGAATCTAGGCCAATGACAATTAAAGAATAAACCAGGTTGCGAAATGAAAACTGTTTCTTTACGCGCCTCAAAGGAGCCCTTAAGTACGTTTGCACAGTCAATATTTTGAATCTGGTGAGGAGTGAGGGAATTCTAGCTTCTATATAAAACGTTATTCGCTACAAATGAAGGTAGCCCTATATAAGCACATGCGCAGTGCCTGTTTCTCCAGAAGAACAAGGGGGCGTAGCTTATAGGCAGGTGCCCTGGAGTATAAGACACATCCAAATTCTAGAATCGGCCTCACATACATGCGGTATATTGATAATAACGTGGCTCTGCGCATTCCTGATCGCCTGTTGCTTATCCTCCGTAATAAGCCAGTCGCCCGAACACCCTTTGCCGCAATATATTTGATGTGGTTTCGCCATACTAAAGAGCTATCGTATATCACTCCTATATATTTGATAATTTGCACTTGTGGAAGGGTATCAGTTTTGTATGAGAGAGATATGTATACTGGGCTCTTTTATCGGCAATACTAATACTGCAGACTTGTTCGCGTTTAGAGATGGATGAATAACGTCGAACCAGTGCTCTATTTCAGATAAGTACATTTGGAGGTTTTGATAGAGAGCGTGAATGTCATGAGCGGACGAAAAGAAAGCGATATCGTCAGCATATACATATATATGTCTGAGCATTGTTATTGCATGGGGTCGAGCTTATTGAAATATTGAATAGTACCGGAGAAGAACAGCGCCCTGCGGTACTCCTTTTAAAGGTGAAGCTCCTTAAAAAGGGACCCTGAAACAGTTTTATCGATTTTTTACTAACACATTGGGCTGGTAGACCAAGTCCTAAGGGTAATTTAGAGACCGATATGAGCTCTCTGCGTAAACTGTGTAATTTATTACAAAGCTTTAAAGTTGCGAATCGCTCGAGATCGCTGCAGATCACTGCGACTCGGCCAAACGAATTTTCAACCGCCCCCACACCAAGCGACGCGATCTGCCCTATTGACGTCATCGTTTTCAGCTGGTCTGCTTGACTGCGCAACACGCAGCACAGGTATTTCTTTTCTAGTAAACAGAAAACAAATGTTGTCCGTAGTTTGTAAAACACTTTATAATTTATTTTTGATTAAAAATTTTCACAAAGAAAAAGAAGACGATCGCAGTTTACCGCTACCACCCTATGTGAGTCGCTGTCGCACATTGTGAATAACCAAATCGCGCAAGTCTATGGAGCACAGATAGATATAAGTACGGCTGTAAAAAATGCTGAGTCTGCACACCCGACAAGTGAGGCAGAATCTGAGATAACTCTACCGGATGCACAGTCTGCAGAGCCCTCTGGAGAAGGCGTTCAGAGGCAAAGCGAGGGTGCACAGGAAGCTTCTCAGGACACACAAGATATGGACATAGATCTCAAATCCCTAAAGCGTTCTAGATCCCCTGTATCGAAAAAACCTGGCTCGCCAAAACATGCAAAAAGCAAGAAATACCAGAAAGACAACCTTTCAAAAACCGATTTTCTAAAAGAAAGTATTTTAGATAAGGTGATTGCCGAAACCATTTTAACGAAATCATAGGGACTCTTAAAATTATACATTGGAATTGCCGATCTCTTCACTCAGCCATAACAGATCTGTTATACCTGTCTTCCAAATTTGATCCGGCTATTATTGCATTACAAGAAACTTGGCTATCCTCACATCATGTATTTCACCTACCCAACTTTCAAACCTTTCGTCTAGACCGTCCATCCAAAGGTGGAGGTTTAGCTTTCTTTATAAACAATAAAATTAGTTTAAAAGTCAAAAACTCATACAAATGTATGTCTTCTGAATGCGAAATTTTCGCGTTAGATATTACCTTGCCAGGATACTTGCCTTTCTCGCTAATAAACGTCTACTTTCCTGTAGGCGTTCAAGACACGAGATTGTTATATATGGCTGCTAATTCAGGCTGTAAAGAAAAAATTATAGTTGGCGACTTCAACTCTCACCATACCTGCAGGGGTTTTAGAACAGATCAGTGTGGACAACGGTTGTGGGACTGGTCGGTAGACAACAACTTATTGTGCCTTAACGCTAAAACTCCCACATTTATTCGAGGTCAGTCACGCTCCGCCTTAGATTTAAGCCTTGTAAGCTCGGCCATTGCTAGTACATCGTGGACAGCCCTTGATTGCGCCTCCAACAGTGACCACTTTCCAATAATGTTCGAGATCGCTTGCCCCGTCAAACCATCATGCTTCCATGCCCGAACCTATACAAATTATGCAAAATTTCAACACGACCTAAAAACTGCTTTAGACGCTCCTTCTCAGGATGGAGATGACACTAAAGCTATGAAAATAAGCGCAGTAATCAAAAGGGCATACAAAAACGCTGAATTTGCTGTTAAATTGGCGAAGAGAGTACCCTATAGCCCCTGGTGGAATTCCAACTGTTCACGAGATCACAGACGAAGACAGGCAGCTTGGAAGAAGCTAATACATAATCAATCCCCTAAGAACTGGTCAGATTATAAATTTCTTGCCGCTGTATTTAAACACACAGTGGCCCAAGCTAAAGAAGAATATGATAAAAGACATTTCGATTTTCTCTCGAAATCCAAAAATAAGAAAGCTTTATTTCAATACATGCGATCTCGCAAAATCCTGCCGTCTACATTAAATACTGATTATGAAAAACTGTCATTGGAAGTAACGAAGAACTCTTTAGAGTCAATTTGCAGATGTCTAGAAATTAGATTTTCTTCGATTATGCCTTTCAACTGGCAAAAGTCTAGCATAAGCACTGACTTCGAAAACGTAACGCTGTCTGAAGCATCAAAAGTCATTCGAGGTCTACCATCGTCAGCTCCTGGTCCAGATGGGATCACAGTTCCTATGATTAAAATTTTATTCAAGCTATCCCCTGGTGACGTCCTCAATCTTATAAACTACTCTTTAAAGAATGCCTGGATACCGTATGACTGGAAAATAGCTAAGGTAATCCCATTAATAAAAAAGCAGGGATTAGGTTTTACCATAGAAAATATCAGACCCATCTCGCTCACATCGAACATGGTGAAACTCATAGAGAGGGTTCTAAAGGGCCGAATAAACTCCTGGATGATGAATAAGGTCATATTGAAGCCAAATCAAATTGGTTTTCGTTGTGAATGCTCAATTTGGTGCGCCCATGCGGATTTAGAGAGTCGAATACAGCTTGCTCGTAAAAGGAAACAGTACGCCGCATTAGTAACTCTCGACATAGCTAAAGCGTACGACAGTGTCGAGCACTCTATTCTACTGACCACCTTGCAGAGTCTAAAGTTTCCTCAGTATATTACTGAGTGGGTAGCAGAATTCCTAAAATCAAGGGAATTGTATTGCGTGAAGGATGGCTGTTGTTCGCATAAATTCAAACAGAAACGTGGTGTTCCCCAAGGGTCCGTCCTATCTCCAGCATTATTCAATATACTGATGAGCTCTATTCCAATTGTTCAGGATGTCAGTGTCTACATTTATGCAGATGATATCGCGTTCTTCGCTGCAGAGAGCGACATTTACTCACTACATCAAAAACTGCAAAGATATATTAATACACCAGAAATTTGGTTGCAATTCATTTCATTGTCATTGAACATCAGTAAAAGTGCGCTCTTGGTGTTTCCTATAGCTGATACAGTTTCAATTTCTGTGTTGTATAATCGGGAAGCTATTCCACAAGTTGATTCAGTCAAGTACTTCGGAATGACTTATAATGAAAAGCTAAATTGGAGCCCACACATTGAATATATAACAGCAAAGGCACAACGGGCGTTAGGTTTATTACGCAGGTTAAGCAACAGAAAATACGGGCTGCGCAGACACACAATGTTAATGATATATAAAATGTATGTGCGACCAATATTGGAATTTGGGTGTGTATTATTCTCGGGGGCGGCTGGTTATAAAATTAAACCGCTAGTAATGTTAGAGCGAGAAGCCCTGCGAATATGCCTGGGACTTCCCAGGTTCATGGCGAATAATATATTGTATCAAGAAGCGCGATTGCCAACACTCCTCTGTCGATTCCGCATTCTAACGGTTCAAACCTTCTTAAAGTTCTACAGTTTACCGGCGCGAAGATCAGAGTACGCATTTATCAGCGACGCTGGCTCTTTCTTTCTTGCACATTGGCCTCGATTTCATACCCCTCAGATAATTTTTGTTAAAAAGAAACTGGACTACATAAATGTAGACATTAGCACAGTAATTGAAACTAATTCCTCAACCATCAACATTAGAATAGAGTACGATGAAATCTTCCCCCCCACAAGCCAAGTTGCAATCTCTTAGATTTTTGACCACTACATTAAACGATTACTTGGTACATGCAGAAACAAAAAATGTAATAGCTACAGATGCTTCTGTGAACAATGAAAAGGCAGGCATAGGAATTGCGTCTGATTTCCTCGGCTGGTCTTTTTCAGTAAGGCTTCCAGATTTCACTCCTATATTTGAAGCCGAGCTAGTAGCTATTATTTTAGCTCTTCGTAAAATTCCTACGACCGAGACCAGTGCAATCATCCTAACAGACTCACTTTCGGTGTGTGCAGCTCTGACAACCTATGAACAATCTCGTGCCCTAGCAGCGTTCCACACATTAGCACCGCCGCATTTAAAACTTCTCAAATTAGTGTGGGTCCCAGGTCACTGCGGATTACAATTAAATGAATTGGCAGATGCTTTGGCACGAGCATCACTCGATGGACCAGTAATTTCAGTACTTCCCGAGGTATACTTATCAGGGGTTGGATATAGGAAATTCGCTATTTTTACAGATAATTTAGAAAATATCACACAATGGACCGATTATCAGCACCTCAAATTTCCATGGAAAGCCCAGTGGAGTCCGTCCAAAAAACTTGAAATTATAATCTCCAGATTCCGGTGCCGCGTCCCCCCATTAAATTTTTATTTACACAGAGCTGGTCTGACACTTTCCTCCCTTTGCCCGTTCTGCGAAGAATCAGAAACTATTGAACATTATTTTGGCTCATGTCGTAACTATATGCATTAATTATGAAACGACTTTTAGATATTCCATTTGCGAAGCTAGGTTTAAATTTAACCACAGAAAATGTTCTAAGTTTTGGTGCCTCTGTTTTGGGAAATTGCCACAGAGATGCCTTCGATGCGGTGTGTAATTTTATTCAAGACTCTAAACGTTTTTCAACATAAAGCCCACGTTAACAGATACTCAAAAAAAAAAAAACGGGTCGAAAAGTAATTTTCAATTCTGGATAAATCCGTGACATACCAAATTAATCGGGTTTGGCAAAACCAGCTGTCTGGTCGGCTCCAAAAATCAAGTTGTAGCTATTAGTGTCTACTTTGTTGTTGATTCTTTTTTCTCACAATCTAAATCTTTGGTTTCTTTCTTCTTTTTTTTTAACAATTCATTATACAACTCCCCCCCCCCCCCGTTTTTTTTATTTTTTTCGTTGCAAGCTATAATGCAGTTACCGTCCATATGACACTATCTCTTGGCCAATCCCCCAGAGTGGGTACGAGCCATGGATTAGAGGATACAAACAAACAAACAAACTAAGCTTTGGAACTTCCGGCTCATGGCGAACGTTGTCTGCTTGGATCCCACGCGCTCCATGAGAGCTGCGCAACGAGTGGGCATCACGCGGTTGTTGTGACACCATGAATCGCCCTTGCTGCATTGTGGGATGCAAGTCCAGCGATTGGCGACAAGTGAAGATGAGACGCCGTGTGCCTGGGGAAGGCAGCAGGCGAATCGAGTGGCTGCAGCGTATCGGACTGCCCGCATCGGATCGGCGGCAGTATTTGCGCGTATGTTGTCGCCACTTTCAGCTGGAAGATTACGAACGCAATTCTGCGCTTACGCAGCCATTCGGCATTCACATGAGGAGGCATCCCCTCAAAGCCTACGCACTGCCGTCGATGTTCCTTCCTGGTGAAAAGGTAAGTTCACGGGTGGTCCAGATCGTGTGACACGCATGCATAGAAAGCGCGATTCGAAGGTGGGTGTTCAGAAAGTTCCATTGAACCTCGGTAATTTTAACTATAACGACATCGTCTCTACCATGCAATGTGGTCTACTTTGCAATAATTTTATACACGCTGAAAGACATACGCCGGTTAGCGATTTTCAGAACCGATTATAAAATGACAGGGTGCTTGTGAATCCAAAACTATGCTATTGAAACGACTGCACAAGTGTATACGTCGTAGTGCCAGCTGATGTTCAAAGTGCTGCATGCGTGTTACCTACACGATGAGCTCAAATAAAACCCCGCAATAGTGCAACGCGTGTTCGACGGCGTTGATACGGTACGGCACGATTGCGTGTGTTGTATCCATGCCGAATAGCAATAGCATGGCACGCTAGAAAAATGTCTTGCAGGGCCGGAGTCCAAAGTGCGTTGACGCTTATGCTTTAACTGTAGCGCATGTGCTTTCGTACTTTATTGATTCATTTATTTGCCGGTGTGAACGTACTTTTATGTGTAAAGGCAGTCTAGCAAGAGAAAGGACGCCGATTGATGGTTGGTTTGATTTATCGGCTGTGCGTGGGGAACTTCATTTAAAATGCTTATGGCTGCCTACGGGGCCGATTATGAGCATGCTGCATTATGTTGTAGCATATCTTGCGGGAAAATGAAGCCGAGAAATATGTGCACCACAGTGGCTCTTAGTTAATTATTTGTATAACTACAATATTCCATTTGTTTGCGTCATGATGCATGAGCACCAAATCACGGCAGTTGAATGAATACCTGACTTCACATCTAACAAGAAGAACTTAACAGTTAATCAAAGAAAAAAAACTGCTCATTAGTAAAACTGCATGCAGAGTTTATGTGCTTATTCCATCAGACATGTGGAAAAAAAATGCCGCAGTACTTTTTATACAAATACAATAAGCTCTCCAGCTTCTTTTAGTTTTATACAAGATTTCTTTGTGGGGTGCTTTTAGTACACACACAAAAAACGATGCTTGCTATGTATATAAAGTTACTGTGCATGAAATGTGTGAATGGAAATACAAAGGCAACAGTTATAACCATTGTCATCCATTGTGTTTATGGTAAAAGAAATTTATGTTTTTTTTAGCATCACACACTGCCTCAGGGAAGTGTCAGAGAGTGTGGCACAGTCTTGGAACCTTCAGCCAGCCAGGTTAGTCTTGCTTTGTTTGTGTATGTTTACACTGTAGAAATGTTAGAGTGGAATGTATATGTGCTGCATAGCATTGCTGTGTATTGTGGAAAATAAGTCAGTAATATCTTTCCTATGTACCAGACACTGTGCAATAAGATGATGTTGGAGAAGGCTGCTCAATTTTCACAGCTCTCAGCTCCAAGTTGAGAAAATATTTTGTTTTTTCAAACATATCTTGGCACCAGGAAAGTTATTATAAAAACCAGAAGCATTTTAATATTTGTAAGCATGTTGTTTAAAACAAACACAAGCTATTTTATATAAAGTGATCCTAATACCACATGGCCACACAGACAGTTTGATGTACAAAATACAAAGTTTAGCAAAAGTGCAGGTGTAACATAGTATGTTTATTCTCATCACCTCATATCCAGACAACCACGCCAAAAACTGTGCGCAAGGCACCCACAAGTACAGTGGCAACTTAGACAACAGTGGAATGCCGGTCCATCGGTAAGTTGACGTAAAGGTTGAAAAATGCACGTATGAAGCATAAAATGTACAATAGCTGTTCACTTACAGGATTCACTAAGCTTGTAAACGAACAAAACTACCTAGTAGGAAATACTGCATGATTATGAACAGTTGAGCATGAAAACAATCAATAAGTTTTGTTTATTTGCGTGTATCATAACCATCCCAGCTATGCAGGTGAACACGACACTGAAGGTGCTTGTTTCGGCCTACACACAAACAGCAGGTGCCTAGACCACAGAAGCTGCTGTATAGACACAGCGTGGTGCTTCATCACAAAAAGCAGCAATATCAACTTCAGCCGATGTCGCTTCAGTGCCACAGCTTCCAGCAGGTTTCAGGCCTCTCTGTGGCTCAACACCTATCCGAATAGATGAATCTTCTTCCGCTGAGAAAGAAAAGCCAGCTGCCGTAACATCTCTTGAAATGGCTGAATCTTTTCTTGCTGAGGAAGAAGAACCAGCTGCTGATGATCGAATGGACGCATCTTTCTCTGATGAAGAAGAAGAGCCAGCTGCTGAAGCTGACGTTACATACTTGCCCTCATTTATCAAAAGTTTCAGCAGGTATTACAAGCTTTAGTTTTTGGTGGACTAACAACAAAGTTTAACTCTTTGACAATACCAGATGCTCAGCAATTCAGTGATCTTTAACATGTGATGAGCATGTAGTCACAAACTATTTCACATACTGAAACCACCACTTGAGACAGTTATTCTCTGGGGTTGTGTCTGCCCTTTCATGTTTGCAACAAAGGAAGTTGACCCCCTTAGTTTCCTAAAACATTTTACCTCAGAGTAGTAGTTCATGACAGTTCACGTATCTTTGCCAGAACACAAATGGTCCTTTCGGCAGTGCATGCTCATTTTTTCTACCTATGTGTTTCAAAACTACGAATGTCAAGAGGCAGTTCCATTCCTCTGAGAAGCCTGCCAAGACACTTCCATGCATTGCAGGACAACCTGCAGATTTTGTAATAAAGTACATTAGAGATGGTACAATCGAATGCAGATTCATAGCTAGAATTTTTTTCAGGGGCGGCCCACCTGTTGAGGGCCTTTTTGAAACCAGTATTTTCATTATTCATTCTCGGTAGGACACACCCCTCCATCCAAATTCCAAGGAGGGTGGGGCAGGCCCATACGGCTTCCTTCTGGCCACAGGCCTCGTTGAACACCTTTATACGTGGCATGCACGTAGGAACAATTAGAAAATCATGTGAATTTTCTTTTCACCCCTATTTCAAGGTAGGCACAGTGGTCTCTCTTATGCCACATTGTCTCTTATATGAGTGTATCTTATAAAGGAGTTTGACTGCATAAGTAGCACTTACGAATTTTCTTTATTGACATTAGCCAGACAAGAGGATGTTTATGACAACAGCAGTGAAAAATGTTGGTGCTCATTAGCAGTCATGATGCTCTATAATGCAGCAATGTTTTTAGATGTTGCCACAACCTCTAGCAAGATAACGAAGAGCATAGAAGGCCACTTTTCCCTGCAGTGAGTACGCTTAGGCCCAGCTGCAACACTAGCACAGCAATTATGCCCAACTAGAATGCAGCCCTGCCGAAAGCAGTAAAACTTATTTCACATGAAAGCACAGGGTTGTTCATGATAAACGCTTTCTTTAATTATAAGCATATATAGCACAGGTTTTCATATGTTCAACAAATAAGAAGGGGCACACTGACACATGTGTACAACTGCATTCTGCGCAGCATGTACAATGAGCTCCCACTTACCAATGCAGTCGCACAGTGCACACAAAGAAACAGCAAAATGATTTCATGTGACACTATTTACACATTATTTGTGCCCTAATACATCAACTTATTTTGTATAACACATTGCCAGTTACTTTGCGTAAGACTTCCAAGCAATCCTAGACTTAGCTCATGGAGTGACTGTTTTGTGATACATAGCATACTTTTGCCACATTTCTCGCTAATATTAAAGTGGAGTGCGCCAGTTATGTTTTCTCAGCTGGTTGCGAAGAGATGGACCTAAAGGGTCCTTGCAATGGTTAACTAAAGCTGCGTGATGATGATGATGATATATGGTGTTTTTTGGCGCAAGGGCCATTCGATGGCCAAAGAGCGCCAGTACATGGGACATGGGATGTGGAAAATGATTGTGATTAGCGGCTGTATAAGGGCCATAAAATTCCTCGCGGTAAGGCGGGTAAGAACATACAAGTAATAAAATCATGACCATGCCGTGAAAGGTGTGTGTGGTGTGAACAGATGACAAAAGTTGGTGATAATAAAAGACGATGGTGGATATGTATGGCTTTAGCACAAGTGCCTCACTCGTTCATACCCTTGCGTCCAAGGGCCGCGAGGCAAGTGCTTTCTTGTGTAGCCACCACAGCGAAAACCTCTCTAGAGAGGTCGTGCTACGGAATGACCGGGTATATAATATGAAAACTATGAATTTCTTTTAAAAACGCTAACAACGATTTATGACTAAAAAGCGGGTCCTTACCGACGAACATTGCAGGGTGTAAAGGTATATGTTGTCGGTAGGGTAATAGAAAATGTTGTTTTCTTATAGTGTCCAATTGTTTGCACTGAATTAAAATGTGAAGAACTGTTAGTGCTTCACCACATCTGTCACACAATGGTGGATCGCCACCTGATAAAAGATATGAGTGTGTCGTGTGTGTCCTATCCTCAGCCTCGTTAATGTTACCTGTGTATGACGTGATTTTGATACTGGTAGCCAATGGCCAAGGTGTGGCTTGATAACGTGTAGTTTGTTTTGTATGTGTGTATCGCACTTGCTCTGCCAGTAGTCCCTGAGCTTTCGTTTGAGAGACGGCTTAAGATCAAGGGCCGGGATTGATGTGGGTGTAGTGGCGGTGCTTTCGCGGACGGATGCAGCAAGCTGATCCGCCATCACGTTGCCTTGAATCTCACGGTGCCCTGGCACCCAGCACACTACAACATGTTGGTTGAGTGTGTAGAGTGTGCATAAAATGGAGTAAAGTGAGACGAGAACAGGGTTTTTTTGTTTTTTAAGACTGTGCAGAGCCGTTACCACACTGAGGGAGTCTGTATAAATTACTGCTTTTTGTATTTGATATTGTTTGATGTGTTTAGCTGCCACAAGTATCGCGTAAGCTTCTGCTGTGAAGATACTTGTGCCTGGATGTAGAGGGCCAGCATCCGAAAAGGAAGGGCCAACAGCAGCGTAGGACACAGAGGAGTTGGACTTATAGGCATCTGTAAAAAACTCAGGACGTGTGTATTTGTGTTGAAGTTCCAGGAAGTATGTTCGGATATGGGCAATAGGCGCATGTTTTGTAACTTCTAGGAACGACACATCGCAGTCTATAATCCGCCACTGCCACGGTGGCGGGTATGCTACAGGAGCCATTAAACTGTGTTCAAGTGACACTCCAGTTTCTTCAGCTACACCCTTCAGGCGTACTGAGAAGGGCTGCCTCATCGAAGGCCTGTTTTGGAACAGAATGGAGCTCGACAGATCATTAATAGTAGAGTATGATGGGTGCTTCTTGTCTGCTTTCACCTTCAGGAAATATACAAAGGACATGTAAGTTCTCTGCAGATGAAGCGACCACTCATTTGACTCAACATAAAGGCTTTCTACGGGGCTGGTGCGAAAAGCACCCGTAGAAAGGCGGATGCCCAAATGGTGCACCGGGTCCAGCATCTTCAAAGCACTTTGAGTCGCAGACTGATAAACAACGGCCCCATAATCTAAGCGGGTGCGAATGAGGCTTCTATACAGGTTGATGAGACATTGCCTGTCACTACCCCACGTAGTACGTGACAACACTTTTATAACATTCATGGCTTTTAAACATTTTGTTTTTAGATACTTGATGTGCGGTACGAAGGTCAACTTGTTGTCCAAGATTAAGCCTAGGAATTTATGCTCCGCATTGACGGACAGACGTTGACCGTTCAGTTCAATGTCAGGTTCCGAATGCATGCCTCTCTTTCGAGAGCATAAGACACAGGTGCTTTTTTGTGGGTTAAGTCGAAATCCGTTTTCATCTGCCCATTTGGAGACCTTGTTTAAACCCAGCTGAACCTGCCGCTCACACATTGCCAAGTTGCATGACTCGAAGCCAAGCTGAACGTCGTCGACATATGTACAATAAAACATATTGCGGGGGATGGACAAGTGCAAGGAATTCATTTTGATAATAAAAAGTGTGCAACTAAGTACACCACCTTGTGGCACGCCTGTTTCCTGGACAAATGTTCGGGAGAGAACACTGCCCACACGGACACGGAATGTTCGGTTTGACAGGTAACTTTCAATTATGTGAAACATTCTTCCGCGCACACCAAGGTGGGACAGGTCTCTTAGAATTCCAAAACGCCATGTTGTATCATAAGCCTTTTCGATATCGAGGAACACAGAGAGAAAATATTGTTTATGGACGAAGGCGTCTCTGATCTGTGCCTCAATATGAACAAGGTGGTCTGTGGTGGATCTACTTTCTCGAAACCCGCACTGAAATGGGTCGAGCAAATTGTTTGTTTCTAAGTAGTGGAGTAAGCGGCAATTAATCATTTTTTCAAATAGCTTAGAGGCAGCTTGTTAACGCTATAGGTCTGTAACTTGATACAGTAGAGGGATCCTTTCCCTGCTTCAAAATTGGAATTATAACAGCCTCCTTCCAGGAGGAGGGGATCACACCTGAAAACCATATGCGATTATAAAGAGAGAGGAGGGTTTCTTTAGTTTCGGAGGGTAGTTCCTTCAGCATCGCGTACATTACGTTGTCAGAACCTGGGGTAGATGTATTACAGCAGCTGAGTTGTGTTCGCAGTTCTGCTAAGCAGAATGGTGCATTATATGCCTCATTTCTTGGGGATTTTCTTTCTAACTTTTGTTTTTCTATTCGAGCCTTGTAATTCTGGAAGGATTCGGAGTAGTGTGAGGAGCTCGATATGTGTTCGAATTGTGTGCCAAGAAAGTTGGCTTGATCCTCCAAGCTTTCCCAGAGGCTATTTACTAGTGGAAGAGAATATGTTTGTTGGCCCTTAATTTTCTTTACCTTATTCCACACTTTTCCCTCATCTGTGTACGAGTTGATACTCGATATAAACTTAGTCCAGCTCTCTCGTCTAGCTTGTCGACGCGTTCTCCGTGCCTGCGATTTGACCCGCTTGAAATTTTCCAGGTTTTCTGCTGTAGGGGAATCGCGAAGCAACGCCCATGCTTTGTTCTGAGTGGTCCGTGCTTTCCTGCATGCGTTGTTCCACCATGGGACTCGCCGTTTAGAAGACATGCCACTCGTTTTGGCAATACATTTAGATGCGGCATCAAGTATAAAAGCTGTAAAATACGTGACAGCGTCATCTATGGTCAGGGCAGACAGCTTAGTCCATGTCATGTGTGTAAGAGTCCTATACCCTTCCCAATCAGCTGAGTCAATCTTCCATCGAGGAACCTGCGGGGGTAGTTGATCTTTGTTCGGCGCACTCAGGATGATTGGGAAGTGATCACGCCCATAAGGGTTTTTAAGAACGTTCCATTTAAAAACAGGTAAAAGGGACGGTGATGAAATGCTAAGATCTATGGAGGAGTATGTGTTGCTTGCAAGGCTAAAATACGTAGGGTCCTTCATATTTAAAAGACATAAACTAGAAGAGAAAAGGAGCTGCTCAATGAGACGTCCTCGCGCATCACAGTGAGCATCGCCCCACAGGACATTGTGTGCATTAAAATCACCTATAACCAGAAATGGCTCTGGGAGTTCATCTATTAATGATTCCAGATCACGTCTGTGTAGCTGTTGATGCGGTGGTATGTACACAGAACATATGGTAATGAGTTTGTTAAAAAGTACAGCTCGAATGGCCATTGCCTCCAGGGCCGTTTGGAGCTTCAAATGCTGGCATGCTATACTACGATAGACTATAATGGCTGCACCGCCAGATGGTACGACAGGATCCTCCCGGTCTTTTCGGAAAATAATATATTGTCGTAGGAAGTCCTTGTGCTTAGGAGTTAAGTGCGTTTCTTGCACACATAGCACTTTCGCGTTAAACTTACACAGAAGTTCTTGGACGTCATCTAAATTTCTAAGTATTCCCCTTACGTTCCACTGTATGATTTTGTCCATAGTGGAAAAAAAAAAGGGAAAAAGTGCTGTGTGCAAAGAAGACGGGGATTAACTCATTTTACAGGGCCTTTGTCAGGCCCTGTAATCGGCGTTATGTCCTTTTTGGGGCGGTCGAGCGAAGCTCGCCGCTCCTTCGGCGCTTCCTGCGCCGTTTAGCTTGAACTGGTGTCCATAGCCTCTTGCGAGGCACTGGACACCCGGTCTAAAGAGCGATCTGTGCGTCGCTTAGACTTCGCCTCGATCGACGAAGTCTTTGTCCCCACCGAGCTGGGGGTTGATGGAGCCCCCTTGGCCTCGTGATTGCCCTGGCTGCTGCCAGAGCTTGTAGAGGTCACTGGTGTGGACAGGCTGAAAGTGGGCAGGGCAGCGCTGGCTGCTCCCGCCGCAGGGGCGTGTGGCATTGGCCTCGGCACGCTAGGCGTGGTCCGGGCAACTGCCAAGGGCCTTTGTGGTGCCGCCCCTCGTTGCACCACCTCTCGCAAAAGGTGTTTTTAGTGCTAATGATAACGAGACTCGTTGTCTTGCTTCCCTGAATGTGATATTTTCCTTAACTTTTATAGTTAATATTTCTTTTTCTCTTTTCCAGGCTGGGCACGCTCTGGAGTATGCGGGGTGGCTACCTTCGCAGTTTGCACAGAGGATCTTGTCATGACTACATTCATCAGCACTGTGGCCGGTTGTGCCACACTTAGCACACATCAGCTGTCCTCGGCAGCTCTGGGATGCATGACCAAATCGCTGGCATTTAAAACAACGCCTTGGGTTTGGAATGAAGGGTCGGACATGGAGTTTTACATAGCCAGTTTCGAGAGTCTCGGGTAAAGTGGTTGAGTTGAAGGTGAGTATCAAGTGCTTTGTTGCTATTTCATTGTTGTTACGTCTGACTATGATGCGCTGGACTTGTATTACACCTTGATCCTTCCATCCATCAAAGAGCTCTTCTTCACTCAGTGTCATCAAATCTTCGTCCGATACCACGCCCTTCACTGTATTCATGGTACGGTGTGCACTCACAGAGACAGGGATGTTACCAAAGGCCACGAGGTGCGAGAGTTTATTGTACTGTTCCTTGTCTTTTAATTCGAGAAGCAGATCTCCACTTGCCATCTTCGTGGCCTTATAACCTGTTCCAATGGTCTCTCTGAAGCACTTGGCCACAAGGAAGGGTGAGATTGCTCTAGCTTTTGTAGATGATTGTTCGCAGTGGAGGACATGGTATTTTGGAAAAGTTTCTCTGTTTTTGGGCCAAAGTAGGAATGTTGCATCGGTGCGTACCCTTTTCGAAGCACGATCAGTTAAAGAGGGGGTCGGGGATCCCATGAGAAAATGTGTATTTTTCGGTAACGGCGCCTACCACCCACCACGGAGTCCAACGAGGGGACGTGGCAGAGCATGTGGGCATGTCTGCGCAACGCCAGCAGTACGCAGTTACTATAACGCAATATGGTTTACCCTAGTTTGGATAGCCACACAAGGTTAACCCTTGCCGCCAGGAAAAATTGGAAGTAAAATGAAGTGAGGAGAAGAAAGGAAAGATGTAAAGTGAGAACAAAAGACGAAGATATAGGGAGAGAGAGATAGGAAAAGGTGACTGCCGATTTCCCCTGGGTGAGTCAGCCCAGAGGTGCCGTCTACGTGAAGCCGGGGCCAAAGGGGTGTGTTGCCTCTGCCGGGGGGCCTTAAAGGTCCAATCGCCCAGCGTCGGCTCAACCCCCAGGATCCCCTTTTCCCCGGACACGGCAAAGCCACGCACGGCTAGGCGTGGGAGGGAGTAGAAACTCCCCCGTTAGCTCGGGTCCGTGGTGTCGCAACACACCAAACGCCTACTTGCGCAGGCGGCCCTGCGGGGTAAAGCTGCGTGAGCTTTTCTGCTACTGCAGCATGTAACAATGAGCACCATAAATTTAGGTATTCACCTTGCATCATGACTGCTAAGAGCTACAAGCTTTCTAGCAGTGCTTTTTCTCCTGATCCCATCGAGCATGCAACTGTCACTAGTGTACGATTTAGCTGTAGCAAATTGTCAACAATATAGTTAAATATTTCACTGCAAAAAAACTACCTTTATAGGCCACTTCAATTTTCTGCAGTACACTGATAATCAGTAAACACTAAGAAGTATTTGGAGAAGTTAAGTTAATCGAGACCATAAGCAATAAAAAAAATTGTAGTGGTATCTATGGGGGTGAAGTAATGGCTACAGATGCGTGAATGCTGGCACTTATTTGATATCCCAGTGCTCACTCTACTGATTGACATCAGCAACTCCTCTCGAAGGTTGCCTGGCATTAGCAATGATCCCTAGATTTGTTGCAAAGTGAAATGCAAGAAGTACAGTCCGTGTGGTTTAAGTAGACACTAAAAAGTATTACTCTAATCGTGTCAGTTGAAAAAAAAAAATAGAAGGCTATCTCCTATTGGGGAAATAGGAGTCAAACAAAACCTTGCATCGATGGGTCTGGCTTTTCGTATATACTTTCTCTCCCATTAAGCAAAGCTCCCTCCTTAATATTTCCTTCACCCACATGCTAAGCAACACAACACTTGCTACAGACAACATAATCATTGAGGCAAGAACCTCTTCACAGTTACAATATAATAAATTTAATAACATACCCTATGCTTTATAATTATCAGTCAGTTCTCATTAATCTTGTCTAACAAAGAAAAGAAACCCTTAAATTTGCCCCCTTTTTTTCACTCATAGCGAGGGCCTCGTTCTGGCGGACTTAATGCCTTCAGGTAGTATGACAGAAAATATTGGTCAGCTGCCAGCTTGTAGGAACATAACCTGCTACATAATGCCTACAGGCAAAAATTGAGTGTCCCACACTCGCTGCAATAGCAACAGGCAGCACTGACTGACACTCCCACATTTAAAAGGACATACATATCCCATAAAGTGGATGCGGGGATAGCGGTCATGGTAGCTTAGTTGGTAGAGCGTCAGACGCGTTATTCGTAGGTTGTAGGTTCGGTCCCTGCCCATGGCAAATTATCTTTCCGTACACTTTTCCTTCTTAACATTTACATTACAATTACTTTAATAACATCCCCTATACTTTCCTTGGAATAATTGTCTGCCAGTTATCACTAACCTAACCAAGCCGTATTAATAAGAAATAACAAACACTAGCGCCAAAGAAAGAATAGCGGACGTTATTAGTTGTAAATGTAATGTAAATGTGAAGAAATAAAGGTGGACTGAAAGATTGCTTGTCATGAGCTCGGACTGAACCTGTGAACTTCGAATAACACATTCGATGCTCTGCTAACTGAGCTATCGCCGCGGCCATTCTCTCGCCCACTTTTTGGAGGATATACAAGATGAGGGAGTGGCCGTCATGGTTGCTCAGTTGTAAGAGTAGCGGACGCATTATGCGACCGTCACAGGCTCAGTCCCAATTCCTGTCAAGCAATCTTTTCGTCCAGGTTTACTTTTTCTCATTCACATTACAGTTACTGTAATGATTATCCCCTATACTTTTTATGTCATTATAGTTAGTTAGTTCTGAATATTATGTCCAACAAAGAAAAATGAAGCCTTAAAAATTTTACTTCTTTCTTTCAACCAAGTCATCTGACTTGTCCATTGTGCAATACCGAGTAACACACAAGCACTAACATGTTTTGTGGGGTCATTCATTTACAGTACCGATCAAGACAACAGCACTGGAGTTCTAACAGTGGAAGAGCCTCTTCACAAGGAACGAAAGTTCAGTGTGTTTGAGAGCTCCCTTCGTGAACTGCTTGCTAACTGCTCCGTATGTGGCCAAGCAGTTGGCAACCTGAACTTCAGCGTCATGGGAACTCTAGTCGTTGTAGAGGGGGAGTGCGAGCAACAGCACAAGCTCCACTGGAGAAGCCAGCCACTTGTTCAGGGTAGTGGAACTGGAGCCGGCAACTTCCTTCTGGCATGCTCTACTCGGGCTGCGAAGTGGCTGCCACCATCCGATGCCTCAAGTCCATTGGTGTCCAGACCATCACGGATCATACCTTCTACAACTACCAGAGGGCCTACTTGCTCCCTGCAGTAAAACAGGTGCACTTATTTATCAACATCTAAGTATAACTATAGCAAGACTTCTATACATAATAGGCCGTGTGAACACAAATGCTTATACTACTCTTGCATTACAAATGAATCTTATGTTTTTGAACATAATTTCGCCATAAATTTACACATTGTAAAGCAAACCATTTGCTTCCTTCTGTATATCTTGGTCAATGTTATTTAAATGCAGAGCATGAAATCATTTTCTATGAAACGTCAACAAAACTACCCCATCTGATTTCATGGTTGCAATGGAAAAGAGGAGCGTAATATTTTTACATGCTAATGTTTAAATTCAGAAACCAGTCATCTGGAAACGTCACAGTTTTACAAACAGTTTTAGCATGCTGCCTTATTTATCCTACTGTATAATACGAATACTCATGATTGAACTGAGTTTAAGTTGATGAATTTGTACCGTGGAAGTGGAATACTCTTTAATTGCTATTATACCAGTCCCCGGAAACTCGGCACTAGTTTCGGTTTCAAAGAACATGCACGCCCGTAGCGGTTGCCAGGCATCCTAAGGTCCGGTTGAACGATGTGAGGTTAATGTGAATGTTCGCATTTATTGGCTTTCACAAGTTTTACAAATAAAAAAATTCGATGCCATGTAAAGAACTTCTCTTTTGTTATGATTTTTCTTATTCCTTATTTTGTGAATTTTATTATGTGAAACGCAGGAACTGATTGCTTGCCTCTGCTCCTTCTCGCCCCTCGCTCAGCAACATTAGAAGCTGAATCGCGCTGAGTTACCTTGCTCGGTTGGCATGTCAACTACGGGAAAGATAAAGACAGCAAGTTGTGATGAGCAGAAAACTGAAGTTGCAGTGAGATACCCCGGAAAAGTCAACCATGCATGCGTCAAAGATCGCTTATTAAGGCAACACATGTTTTCAGCCGATCTGCGGAGTGCTAACCCGGGGATTCCTTGTTCCGCTAAGGTTTTTAAGCGTTTCCTAAAGGCAACAGGAGCACACAAGAATTTGGAGCAATTATTGGAGCAGGTATTGATTTTGTATGAGTAAACCCAGTTCTCAAGCCCGACCGGACTGACAGAAGTGCAGTGTCGCTTGACACATCGGTGAAGACTGCAGCAAAGCTCCTTAAAAAAAATGCGTTTTATGAAAGGCTTGAATTCGAGCTGACTCAGTAACATAGTTGTAGCTTCTTTTACTTTTGGTGACTAGTTCAAATGATGTCAAGTAATTATATGCTGCTTCCTGCCTATAAAATTCTTGTAGCTGCGGTTTGAAAATTTGTGAATCCTTACTTTTAATAGTGTCACTCAAATACATATCATGGACTAAATGCTTCTAAAAACTACTACAAAAAATGTCAGTAGAGCCAATATTTTGACAAGTGAACTTTTCTTCCTCAAGGCAATGCTGTTACCCTGATGAGGACAAGTGAACTTGCCGAAACACTGTTTCCAGCGACGTTCTTTCTCGGAAAAACTTCTTATCACATCAAGCCTCTCCGTGCCTCTGAACTTTAGTCTCGTTTGGTATTCAAGTTCTGTAAGAAAACTATGTGCGTCATCATCACATACGTGATTGAGTCAAATACGACGTGTCCTACTCGCGATTGTTGATAATTTTCACATTTTTTTCTTTTCCCTCTATTCGATGACCTCACCAGTCACGTCATGAAAGGAATTTTCTGTTGGTGATTTATTTTGAGTAGGATGCCCGGCCACCCCCTGATTATACTGCGGAATACTAAAAGAACCTATGCATTGTGCCACCTGTCTTTCCAGCTCTTCCTCAAGAAACAAGCAGCCATGGTGGATTCGCTTGGTGACTTGCAAATTGACCTAGCAGGTGATGGGCAATGTGACTCTCCAGGCTACAGCACCAAGTATCTAACGTACAGTGTGCTTGCCATGCAGACTGGCTGCATTTTACACACTGAGCAGGTGCAAGTCGAAGAGGTAAACTTGTAGTGTTACTGGTATACTGTTCAAGTGCTAACAAGACCTCTTGCTACACTTTCGTTCACAGTCACCCGAAGTCCCCAACAGTGTCTCAATGAAAAAGAGAGGGCTTGCCAAGTGCCTTACTGCTGTGGAAAATCTAGGTATCCACATACGCTCCTTGACAACAGGTACCATATGTTCGTGCGAAATTCGCGAGCGAATCTAAGAAAAATCAAGTTAATAAAAAAAAATATATCTTTATGCAAAATCGTTAAGAAATGACTGTTGAATGCAAGGGGGGCATGGTAGTTTTATCACTCTTGTAGAAAGCACTGTGTGTGCCCATGACAGCAGGTCCAATGGACTTACTAGGCATAATTTTTTTCAGACCGACATCCTGGAGTAAAGGTATACTGCTGCAAGAACAAGCCAAACATGCCACACTGGTATGATGTTTGGCACGTTGGTAAAGGTAAGCATGTACACTGTTTATAATGTTAGTGTTGGGGCATGTACAGTAATTTGGCCCACTCTGATAAATTACCCTAGAAGGCTGATACTTACTCATGAGTAACATTTTAAAAACAGGCTTGTTGACTAGTAATCATGGTAGATGCACTTGCAAGTCAGCAAGTTTCCTTTTGCATGCATGGTCTAATCACAATATTCAAGACAACCAGCAGTAACATACTAGATTATAAAAAATTCTATGATTAGTGCAACTTTTCAGAAACATGCCAAAAATTTGCTGGAACATTTGTATTGCCTTCATATTTGTAGTGAATAAAATCGGACTATCTCCCGCTAAAGGGAGCCATCTGTAGATGCGAAGCACCGGGCACTAATGCTCACACTGGCGGTGGCATGACGCTGGCGTGCATCAAGCCAAAGCTAAGTAAAGACGTTCTTGATTGAACTTCGAACGCGCAATCCAGTGCCTACATATATGGGCTGACCAGTGAACGGTTGTGCAGGGCGAGCAGTCGGTTTTATACTATCACATGGCCTTGCAAGGCAAGAGAGGGGGTTGGGAGGGACGGTTTTGCGGGTCTCACATGCGACGAGTGGCGACAGGCTAGGGAGAGAGTGACGTCAACGTGCGTGCACTGAGGAAAGGCGTTACTTACTTGGCACCGCTCCAACAGCTGTGGCCAGGGGAGCGCGGTGCCGATGGAGGTACAACTTATGTCTGCATCTGCTTTTTTTCGTTCTGTGAATATGAACACAAGTGACTCATAACTAGCCCGCATGACCGCTTTGGCTGCTCAAGCATGTTACGACATTACAGGCAAGCACATTCCCGAATGCTCTAAGTAGAGACTCTCAGAAAACTTTTATATCTTACAGTAGGAAACAGAGCTGACACCAAAATTTCTGTCGACTTAGCTGTGTAATGTTTTCACATTAAGAACAAGTTTCTGTACCGTGCTTCCTACAAAAAAAAAAAAATGTCTTCTAATCACCTGTACTGTGCTTCTTACAGAAAAAAATTGTCTTCTAATCATGAGATTCTGCCCCTAACTTCAGGCCTAAAGAAAAAGCTCCTAGCTGCCAGCCGCAAGCATCGAGTTATCTCCCCTTGGATCCAAAGCATCATCAACCATCTCTATTGGGTTGCTGCAATGGGTCAAGGAAATGGAGACCTTCTTATAAGCATGTGGAGGAGTCTGCTGAACCATGTTTGTGACAAACACGACGGTCACGATGGTTCATACACGAAATGCCTCCATGACCACCTGGAGGACAGGCAATGGATGAACTCGAGTGAGCATGCAAATTTCTGTTTGTGAACAACACAGCTATTCTTACTGTTCCAACATTACAATTGCGGACAAAAAAGCAAATGTTGCGACTTGGTGTCAAAGTGCTCAGTCCTTTATAACGGCAAAATGGTTCACGTCTAGCGCCTAGCTTTCACCACTAACCAGCATGAACACCACTAGTGCGTTATTCAAATGCAGAATATTTTAATACATCTTCAAAAGTGGTCTAATAATATGTTTATTATAACAGTTGGATTTAAAGAAAAGGTGCAAAGGTAAAATGTCACAATCATTACAAACTGGTGCAACTATGCACAACCATTTAGACATGCTGCTGCAACAGTAATTATGACCTACTCATGTTATACCTGTGTTACACGAGCCCTTTCGAAAGGCCATCCAGTCGATGGCTGTTGGAACGGGACAACTCGACTGACTCGATGAAGCTGTTGCGCTGCTACACGGCAGTTCTGAACGGCCATTGAGTAATTCAGATGTTCCTTGCAAAAACTGTGTGGCGCTTTGGGTCCCTATTTTTGTAATCATGTCACCTAAAGTTAAATATTGTAAGTTCACCTAGAAACTGAAATATGTCTGTTGATGTTATTTAAATAATTCAATAAATGTTTATCTGTTGTTATGAATGTATATTTAGCTTTTACGGTGTTGGGCAGCGAAGCCGTGATGAGCGGTACACAGCGAGACAGCACACTAAAGACACTACTGAATTCATAAACGCTCCTTCACTAGACTTGCCACTGCCTTCAATGGTGCTTTCTTCCGCGGTTCCTTTAGATGAAATTATAGGTCTTCTTTACCAGGCAGAAAAAATGAATTTCACAAAACACCCTCAGACATTATATGGCCTTTGGACTACATAAACATATTTAACTTTGAAATATCTGTTCCAGCATCCCGTGCCTTTCATGAATTGAAAATCATAGTGGACAACCCTCTACTACTCCGAGACATCCGCTGGCTTTCTCCCGAGGTGCAAACATTCTCATTGGAGTCATTCTACAGTGTCCTGAATAGCTTCGTCCCAAAATCTAATACTTTCTCAGAGGACGGCACGCAAGCAAGGTACTCATTTTTGTCACTTTAAATCTAAGAAAAACTAACGTTGAAACCTCTTATTCGTTAGGACATGGCTCGCTTTTCTTCACTTCAATGAGAATGTCGGACGGCAGCAAGCCCTTACTCAGGAGGGAGAGGAGCGATGGAAAATAAAATCCTCGAAGGCAAGGCGAGGCCACTTCACTGTTGCCCCAGTCAAAGAGGAGCTTAGCTATGGTATGTAATACTTTCGGACTAACCAACTGTAGCAGCACAATGAGTCCAAGGAACACATATAGATGGTGATTCATATTTATACTTGTGTGCAAATTTAAGCTAAAGAAAAAGTAAAAAAAAAACAAGAAAAATACTTGCCACTTCTGGGAGGGCGGATTACAGATAAATTGCACAACCAATTGTGATACTGTAGCAAATCTTCTGCCATCTTCTCTCTTGTATATTTTTGCATCCATACAATATTTAACAACCTTGGGATTGTTACCCATGTGGCAATCTACTAATCACAGCTTACTGCTTGCTCTCTTGACTGTTTCTGGAACAGTTCGTCCTATGAGGGATTACCATTTTCATGTGAAAGTCACCTTTTTGGGAGTCTCAATCCGCCTAGCGTTCATTAGATCATGTATTATGCCTGTTTTAATGTAACCGTAGATGCAGTGCCAAGTGCGAAAACACTGATATAAAAGATAGCTGCATTTACCTTGTATAGTCATGCTTGACAGCATATCATCTATGAAATCTCAGCAGGGGATATAGAGTACAAAGGCAGCTGATATAAATTTTGAGGTTGATGTGTGCAATCCAGTGCAAGCACTATGTGCTGCTCTCCACGATGTTGAAATCATCTTGCGACACTGACACTGGCTTGTTAAAGGTTCGTGTGCTGAATGACGCCACCTGGCAAAAAAAAGCGTTCCACTGAATAACACTCACAGGTTTCCATGCACAAGAAAATTCGATACCTGGAGGTGTATTGTAAAATAAGTAAAATGATCAGGCATGTAATCTGATAATTGTAAGTTTGGTTACTGCATATACATAGTTGTCTTTTCGTTTTTTTTTTTTCACACTGATGCCGCAATTACTACTACAGTCCCAATAAAAGAGTGCAATTAACATTCTCTATACCTTTCTTGGCTTCTGTATCAGCTAGTATTCAATAACTCCATATAAGGAGACTTGAAGGTGATTCCTACTTTCTGTAGTGCCACCACTGCAGAAGAGCTTTCAGCTGGTGCAGCTAGTAATGACAGATCAAAAAAGGGGTGCGCATCCGGTAAGAAGTGTTGGCTGTTAATTGAAGAGACCCGCTTTTAACAAACTGTGGCACTCCAGATGGCAATTAATGGCAAGGTAATAGTTAAAAGGAAAAAAAAATTCTTCTAAACAAGCGTGCAATAAATATATGCTAAAAACAGAGCCTGAAGATTAATATAAGGTTGTAACCATGCCACAGCATGCGTGCTTCTATTGTTAGTGGCCGTCACCAGCTGCCCCAGAAGATATTTTTAATTGTCACATAAATCACTCACCCCCACCCCAAATTTGGATTTATATCATTCATAAGGTAGATTGACCTACGATCAAGTAAATACGGTAATTACTTTTATCTTGTAATGTGTCCTGGCATAATAGTGATTTTGTCTTTCTTCACTATGCAGGATATGTTCAAGAGTTATTGGAAGATGCCATGGACCTCTGCGAACTCTCGTCATACAAGGAGAGCTTTGCAAGCTATGAGGCAGCAGAGCCGTGGCATATGTCACTCACCTGTGACCAGCCATCTAAGGAGGAGCTCATTGCTCAGAGGCGCACACGCTTTCCCAAACCATCGACCTCTAATCAGTGAAATGCATTTGTTCTCATGATGTGGGTGTTCGTTCAACGTCCCAAAACAGTGATGCAATAATGAGGGACGCTAAAGTGGAGGGTGCCAAAAATTTTGGTTACATGGTGTTCTTCAGCATGCACCTAAATCTAAGAACATGGCCTCAACCATTTTTGCCTCCACTGAATATGCAGCCACCATGGCCGAGATTCGATCCAGCATCCTTCGGATTATCAGTTCAGTACCATAATTCAGTTCAGTGCCATGGTTTGTCTAGTTAGACAAACCATGGCGGGTAGTCACCAATACTTGTCACAGCACCAAAAGGCTACCATCAAACTAGCATCAAATCCATTTTCACGTGTGTGCTATACGGCTGGCAGCACACAAAGAGCCACTGGCTGAATCGAGCGAGAGAGCTACACTGGACTGAAGTAATGCGGAAAAGCTCGGTGAAACAGAGAGAATGAAAACGTAGAGACGATGCAGGTGAAGTCATCTGGCACTTGTGATTGGGGCAACGTCGAAATCTCAGTGAAGCCGAGTGAATGCAACCGCAGCAACGACGCAGCTGAAGTGTTTCGAGACAAGTACGACGCAACAAACCGACATGGCAGTCGGGCAAACATGCAACCATGACTGATGTGTGGAAAGTTCCGTCAAATATTATGTTCTTGTGTGTGCTATACGGCTGGCAGCACACAGAAAGCCACTGAGTGAATCGAGTGAGAGAGCCACATGACTGAAGCAACTGCCTTCCTGGCAGTCGGGCAACGATGCAGCCATGAGTGCATTTTGTGAAGTGCCGTGAAATACTATTTTTACGTGTGTGCTATACAGCTGGCAGCACACAAAGAGCCACTGGCTGAATCGAGCGAGAGAGCTACACTGGATTGAAGCAATGTGGAAAGCTCGGTGAAACAGAGAGAATGCAAACGTAGAGACGACGCAGGTGAAATCTTCTGGTAAAAAGTGACGCAACGAACCTTCTTGGCAGTTGGGCAAACATGCAACCATGACTGATGTGTTGAAAGTGCCGTGAAATGTTATTTACGTGTGTGTACTATACAACTGCAGCCCACAGCCACTGGGTGAATTGAGCGAGGGAGCCACATTTGACGGAAGCGACTGCTTACCTGATAGTCGGGAAACGATGCAGCCATGATTGCTTTTTGTGAAGTGCCATGAAATATTATTTTCTCGTCTGTGTGCTACGGGAGGCCGTCCAGAAAGAGCTACATCTACTTGAGATGGCATCACAAGTTTGACAGAATGACTAGATGGGAGTATTTGGGAAATGTTCCTCGTTTCTTGTTTGGGTGAGTCTTGAAAAGAAATGTTCCATCATATTTAATTAATTCCTTTGTATAATGCTTCTCTATGGTAATTGTGCACTATTTTAAACCTGTCCACCAATGAAATAGTCTGCAATTATCGTCATAAGTGGTAGATGCGATGAGCAAGCCCTAATTAATGTTCTCTTAAAAACTGATGCACGAAGCAAAACTAGTTTGGAGCGATAGATTGCTCGATAAGTCCACTGGAAAAGACAAACCTGTGTAAAACAGGTCTACCGAAAAGGAAATGAATGCGGATATCAGTTGAAAGCACGGGATGTTTGCAGCTCAATTTCAAGTTAAGATATAAAAAACTTTCACGTGCCTACAGAGGTGGATATCGGAAGCCCACGTAGTCGGCTGATGGGAACTGCTTCCGAATGGCGGTGACTACGCACACAGGTAATACAACTCTGTTGTGTCGCCCAAGCCTTTTCCAAATTCATCGCGTGAAGAAGCGGTACGCCAGAAACCAATATTTCCTGGAAAAAGGCATAGGATGACATTGCTGGAACTGCAAATTGGAAATGTTTTTTTTTGTTCGATTCAGCATTATCTGAGTACGTCTCCTTCAACCGCGATAAAGTGAGCTAGAATAGGGTAGTGGGCTCACTCGCCGGCCGGCGCCATGCATTGCGGTGACGCCGCCAATGTCACACAAACGTGCTTCGACGTGCCTCCGCGGCGTGAAGCCACCGCCGCATTAAATGTAGCGAGCGTTGGCGCTGGGGCATTTGCTGCCTGTTTGGAGTGGCGGTCGGTGTGTGCGAGTTTTGTTACGTTGAGAACTCGTCGCGCTTTGCATCCTCAATCCCCTAGGTTCTTCGGCGAACAGTGATGTGGCCTGACAAGCAGTGACCCTCAAACGAGGTTAAAATGCTTCCGCGGCGGCAAAACTACTGTTTTGCGCCAGGCTGTCGTACAGGTTACGTCCACGTGAAGGGCAGCAAGAAGCCGTCTTTGTTCGGAGTTCCGAAGGATGCAGCCTCGAAGAAGCAATGGGAAAGAAATTTGCATCGAGCGGACAAAGCCCTGGACGACACATCTCCCGTGTGTGACCTTCATTTTCAGCCGAAGTATGTGCTACGGGACTACGTGCATATAATCTACGTGACTGGACTGCGCGTGACTATAACGAGTGTGCTAGAAATGCTGTCTTATTTGACAGGGAAAGTAGCATTTAATTACATAATGACATCAAAGACCAGCCAAGACCCATTAGAAAATTTATTTGGTATTATACGTCAGTCATCCAGCAGCAACGACCACCCCACGCCAACTCAGTTTTTGCTAACCATTACTTGTCTGTCATTCTATGGTCTCGTGAAAACAGTTAGCCAGGGGAATTGTGACCAAGGCGAGCTAGCTTCATTGCTGGAGATCAATGTTGCTACTGACACACTGCCACAAGACGATTCAGTTGGCAGTGCAAGCACTGTGAATGAGCCTACAGTGCCAGCCCCTATTGACCACAACCAGCATATTGCTAGAAGTGATTCCAGGCTGATCTTTTATGTTGCTGGCTATATTGCGCGAAAGTGTGTCATTAAAACAAACTGCGAAGTTTGCATAACACTACTCACGATGCCAGCTCCAGGAGATTTTCAGTTCACTCGTCTAACCACCTTTCGTGACAAAGGTGGACTGTTGTATCCATCTAGCCACCTGTACAGTTTTGTGAGCAAGCTAGAAAACATGTTTACAGAGTGCTTTTCTTGTTACAAGTTGCATTCTGACAGCATTTTGGATGTATTGACAATCGTGAAAGAAAAGTTTTCCCAAGAAGTTGGGTGCGCACAACATGCCCCTGGACTCTCAAAAGACGTAATCAGCTTTTATATTGTTACGCGGTTTTGTGAAAGGCATTAATTCTGATAGAACCGAGAAGCGGGAAAAGGCAAAGCATCTAAAGTTGAGCCGCTGCTCCTGAAGAAATATCCAGTAAGCAACTGTGCCCAATATATATCTGATGAATCAATTTTCATGTACTTGTGCCAGGTACTTGGGGAGAGTGGCTTCCTGTTTTTCTTATCTGTGGATTTTTACAGTCTTTGCATAGGAATATTCAGTGCAGAAATAGCCAAATTACAGAGCCAAGATAATGGAGATCTGCAGAAAGAATGAGCAGCTGACAATTTTTAAATGCTGTTAAATGTATGATATTAAGAGCTCGTGGTAAACTCTTGAGTGTGCACCAAGGTCAGCATCGCTAATAATTTCACAAGCTCGTAAAAGGCGTGCGTGACGAAAGTAGGGCCCGAGAAATACAAAGAATCCAGTTTACAATTTATAGCCGCGCAACGTAAGCTTTGAAAAGTTCGCCATCGCTGCTTATCACTTGTAAGAGAATTTAAATGCATCTCATGTTTGCGCAGCATCCCTTGCATGCAGTTTAATCGCGCGAGTTACGCCGACCGAGTTTATGAAAATGTTTTCTACAGCTTTACGCCGACCGAGTTTATGAAAATGTTTTCTACAGCTTTATTCGCACGAGTACTGACGGTATTCGGTGTGTTTCATTTAACATCAAATAACGAGAAAACAGTTTAGCTGCATACACCATGCTACAGTGTTCTAGATGGTTACCTACGCGCACATGTAGGCCAACGGCCTACGCACCTAGCTCTACGATAGTTTTCTTTCTTTATTTTTGTTGTCTTAGCGACATCAGCATCACCGTTTACACTGCCGAAATTCACGCGCATTTCCGTCTAGTGCATGGGATAACAGCGCACAAAAAGCATGATTTCAGTTGCGCACCAACGCCTCCGTTTGGCAGTGCCCTACATTGAAGTCGCTGGTGGCGCCACCACTCGTGTGACATACCCGGCGTCAAGCAGGGGACCTCAGCAAGCCCACTACCATATTCTAGCTCACTTTAACCGCGACGCCGTTCTCTTGCAGCTCACAATAGAGAGCGCGCAGCACTGCGGAGCTCAGACACACGCTTTGGAATTCGTGCCGAGTTATGCAGCCGTCCGGACTTTCGAGAACAACTTGCAGTATGTCCCGATAGCAGACTTGCTCAAGGGCCGTTGGCATTGCTCCACAAAGCCCACAGTCGCACCTGCATTCGCGAAAATAAGCTTCAGTTATCGTTGTCATGGACACCGTACAAACACCGCGAAATGAAAGACAATGTCATGACGAAATCGTTTGTACGCTATTGGTTATGCAGCACAACGGACAAGTTACACGCGCGAAACAGCAAGCGCGGCAGCTACGCGAGGGCGAACAAGTATCGAACAAAAAGGGCTACTTGAATCATTTACACTTACCCGTGATCGTTGCCATCGCCATGGAAGTCCGGCAAATCAGGTGGTGGTGGATTACTGCTGCCATCCTCGGCACGAAACGCAGGATCGCGAAATGGTGTGTCGCTGTGTGGTTCAAAACCCATTTCGTTGCTCCTTCAGCACAACCGCTCTTCAGGCTCGGGGCCCATGGTGAGGAGTGGTTGAAAGTGCCGTGAAACAACAACAACAAAAAAACATAGGCTGCTCGCGTTGAGCGCACAAACAGACGATCACCCAGTTGACCCAGCCGCGGTCAAGGGTCTCACTTCCAGTGGCTCTGCTATGGCTTTGACTTACCGGAAGCAGGCGAAACAACGTCACGCACGCGTTTTGCCACGTCACATCGTGATGCAGGCCCCGTGAAGGTGGAGCTTAGCCCCGAGCACTCAAAGGAAGAGTTGAGGGTGAAAGGCAGAGCGGAGGAGGAGGATACTTTCTCAGTGCTCGTAGCTCCGTTAATAACGGGTGTTTCGATGGGATTATGGTGCCAATGATTTGCACCAGTAGTGGTCTAAGCGAAAACAGAAAGTGAAAAAAACGTTTCAGGGACCCTTTAAAGCGACAGCCGTTCAGCCCTCGTATTGTAGTGCGTAACATGTCTTACGCTTTGACCTGCAAAGTGGTGCCGGTGGGAGATTTCTTCTGTGCGTTGTTGAACAATAAAAAATTCACAGCATGCGTGTTAACTAAAAGCGGAATTCTCCTGTCTCTCATTCCCCATTAGCAGCCATTGGCATGTACATTGAGCACTATCTGACAAGAAAGGGTTGCTACGTTATACTCGCAGGGCGTAACCTCCTTTGTTTTAGAAAGGTTTAGCGAGCGTTGGGCCGCAGTGCCATGAATACAGTGAACTAGTATATACCATGAACTCGAGGTGGTTAAAGGTGGGAAATATACACGAAGCGCAAGCCGTAAAAAAGTGTGCGTGTGCCACCTCTCGTTTAGTCCTTGGAATGTCCGCTGGATGGCGGTGCTTCTATATGCGGAATATATGAGGAAAAGATGATAGATGGTGGTACTTAGAGTGTTGATTAGATTGACGAACGGACACAAAAACAGATGCCTGGACGGACGCTGGATGGCTGCACGGACGGATGGATGCATAGGTGGATACAGGGGCAGATGCATGGACGAACGCAGGGATGGACGCACGGACGGGCGGATGGACGCATGGACAGTCACAGAGACGGACGCATGGATGGACGGAAGCAAGAACGAATGGACGGACGGATGCTTCGCCCCACTCTCCATCATTCACCCCGTGTATATACTGCCATTTTTTCCTGTTTATAAGTACGTGACGAAACATCATCTTGCGAACAGTAAAATGTTCTATTTCCTAAAAAATCCATTATCCACGCTTCTAAATAATCAGGCAAATTGATTTCTCTCAGACGACTGACTAGTACACTATGTTCAACGCTATCATACGCCAGATGTATGCGACTCTCTAGGTCGATGTGCGCTTGCCATATGGAACATCCCTGCCTGCCTCCAATTTAACATGGGCAAAGAACCCTTTCTCTATCGACAAATTTCATTATGCGAACATTCACTACTCTATTACTTTTACAAAATTAGAGGTTAGTGCAATTGGCCTGATATTGTCTAAAACGTAACCTTCACCTGGTTTTTTTAGAATAGGTATGATTTTTGCGATTTGCCATTCAGATGGAATCCAAGCTTCTCTTATAGCATAATTTATTATATTAAGTACATCTTCCCGTGACTCATTGAATAAAATTGTCAGCATTGCTGAAGTGACTTCATCCAGGCCTGTGGCCGCCATCGGAAGTTTTCTCATAACCTCTGCACTTCCTCTATCGATAATTCGGTGAAACTGTCTCTTGATCGTAAGATTACTGGAGGGGGATAAACAGTAGTCGAGAATCGCTTTTCCAAACTTTCAGCTATGCTTTCCAATGACTGCTTCAATTCCTGAGGGGATAAAACTATAGATTCAGAATTTACTGCTTGAGAAATCAGTTTCTTAATTATGTCTCAGATATCCAAATAAGCTCTTTTGTTGTTTGATTTCGAAAGAAAGTCAAAATGCTTTTCATTATATTCTGCTTTGCTTTAACCACTGTACGTTTAAAAGTACCTACAATGAATTTATAATCTGACCAGTTTTTTGGACACTGATTGTGTAATAGCTTCTCCTAGGCAACTTTTCTATGCCTGAAATCCCGAGTGCAGTTATCATTCCACCATAGCGACACAGGTTTTTGTTCAACTGATTGAACCTCAAATTTCGCTTTGCTACACGATTCCTGTATTACTGAACAAATGCTCAGTGCTTTTTGCTTTACCGTTGCTTCAGGCAGAGCCTCCATGAAGCCTCGCAAGGTCCTTTTAAAAATACTGTAATTTATGCATGCAAGTTTTCCAGTAGAAACAGATATTGATTTATTGATTTGTGAGATTTAACGTCCCAAAACCACGATATGATTATGAGAGACGCCGTAGTGGAGGGCTCCGGAAATTTCGACCACCTGGGGTTCTTTTACGTGCGCCCAAATCTGAGCACACGGGCCTCCATCGGAAATGCAGCCGCCGTAGCCGGGATTTGATCCCGCGATCTGCGGTAGGAACCGATATTAGTGGGCGCACAATGTCAAATGTAACTGGAATGTGATCGCTATTAGTCGCAGTGTCAACAGCCCACCAAGATGAGATCCCAAGGCCTGATCCCGAAAAAGTGAAGTCTAAAGATGAGGATGACATCCCTCTGATGAAAGTGGGGATACCTGAGTTATGACAAGTGAGACTATTATCCTGAGACCAGTCCCATAATCGAATACCGCACCAATCTGTCCTTGAACCCCAAGTTATGTGATGGGAGAAGTCTCTTGCCAATAGGACATTATTACCGCTAATAGAAATTACACTATCCGAAGGGTTTGTGCCATGAACCCCTGACGGATAATATATATTTGCTATGTGAAATATTCCACATGAAGGAAGACTCAAAGAAATTACTAAAATTTCGTACTCCGGCGACAGAAGCTGAAGCGTTGTTTTTGCTTTGTGGCAAAATCTGGTAGAGACTAAAGTAAGTAACCCACCCCCTCTTGAAAATCGATCTAAACAAAATGATCTATAATTTGTTAAATGAAAAAACTGATCTGGAACTAAGCAAGTTCCTTGTAGCAATATTATATCCGTTTTTTTTTTCCAACAATGAGACAAGATAAATCTGTGGAAGCTGTAAAAACAGAACGACAATTCTACTGTAAGACTTTTAACGGTTCACTAGTGGGATATACCAGCAGTCAAAAAAACCTTCTCTAGTATGCTGGCCTTTACGACCTCGCTAGGCAGAGCCTTTTTTGCTTCTGTCTGTGACGACACGGAAGAAGGGTTTAAGGGAGATCGGCTACGTTTTATGGGCATGCGAATCGATTTCACAATCAGTGTTGACACTGAGATCTATAGTAGGGAGGTGACCTCTCTCTGTAGGCTTATTAACCACCCGAGTGTCTTCTAGGAGCACCCTATCTGCTCTCATGCTGCATCCTGCCTTCTGCTGAGATGTCAGTGTAGAACTTGTCTGAGGAGAAGCTGATGAGTTATTCATCAACTGAGTTAATTGAGCACTCATTATCTCATACAGACATTCTGAGAGGCTGGTAAATAACCTGTCCATTTCTTTTGATACTGCCTTTTCTGCTGCGGCCTCAATTGTTTGGGCAAAGCTAGCATCTGCCATTGAATTTTGTCGATTGGCAATCCCAGCATACCCTTGTGTCCTTTCCATGATAACTGTCATTGCATCTCTCCTTGAGCATCGTCGACTGTCCATTACATCCAACAGTTGCTTCTCTTGAAAGAGCGGGACAACTGGAATAATCTGCTTTATGAGCACCCTCAGAGAGACAGCTCTCCTCAGCTTGAACTTTGCAATCAGCGACCCTCACCACGAATGCAACACCGTATTACATTTACACCCACCAGCACTGTGGCCAAAACGCCAACAATTTTTACATTGCAGGGGACGCGATGCTAATTGTTCCACCCAGAAGATTAGTGGCCAAGCTTTTATTTCAGATGGACACGATGTTCCGGCGAAAAAGCTATTACCCCGACCAAGGAGAGTTTCTCAAGTGTTTCAGATGGGCTTAGTTGTGAGTGAACTTCACGCACAGCGCCTTCGGTGCATGCAAGATGGTGTGGGATATATGCACTCACCTGGATAGAGGCAAATGATGAGCATGTCAGAATATCCGCTACACAATCTTTGTCTGGTGATCGGCACACGATACCTCCGCGCCAAACTGTCGTACCTCAGTGATGCTTTCGTATTCAGAGGTTATCGCCCGAAGCTGCTCCTGAATCGCTTTAGGGTTGTTCAACCGGATTGCTCCATTACCCAAGGGCACCAGTGCAACGGGAATGCTGGTAACGCCATTGTGTAGAAAGAGATCGAGGGGAATCTCATCTGATCGAAGAGAGGCTGTCCATGCTGAACTGCCTTGCCCAGGAGAATTCCTGGATATTGCTGCAATCCCTTGATGACCCTTGAAAGTAAACTAACACAAGATAACAGATACAAATGGACTCAAAAGATATCAAGCTATCCGATCCTTAACAACCAAAATCACCAGAACGGAGTACGGTACCACGTCTAAAGGAGGAGAAGAAAACTATGCCCGTCGCCGAACTCCTTGCGTCTCGCGTTTGGAGGCTTTCTCTTCTCTCCTAACATGACGTACGATACCCATGAAAACCATTGCGTAAAAGCCATTGTATCAGCCATAGGTTGATTTGAGCACGGCGTGCTCGTTTGTTAAGGGGTTCTCTTCGGGAGGTCGCGACTTGTCCACGCGTGCGCCCGCGATCGCACTGAAAAGCCGCGTATTCGAATAAAAAAAAGGCTAAAAGTGCTCAAGGTCACGCAGTTCGCGTGACGTTTTTCTTTCCCCGTGCCATGCGCCCCTGTTTAGTTTCCAGCGCTTTCATCGGGACGAGGGAAGAGAAAATGTGGTTGCAGCGTGATACAAACTTTTGTAAAAATTTTCTCGGCGGTGAATTCGAAAAAGTGTTGCAGAGCCCCTTTACGCCCGTGCGCGCGGGAGAAGTATTTTTAATGGCCGCTTTTGAAAATAATGACACGAAACTCGCTTCAAATGGGCAGGATCGATAAGTACGACGTGCAGCGCCTATATAACGAACGTCCAAAATAAATGCACAATGACCTACGCATCAAGCACACCGCTATACTCACCGCTGAAAGATCTACACGTGGTTCTATAGTCGTGAACTAGAACTGCTAAAACCCACCGAGAACCAAACAAGGCTCACGGGAACGGGGCTTCCCAGCAGGCAACACGTCCAGAGAAAAAAAAGTATGCAAAAAAAGAAACGAGGCGCGAGCAGCTTCTTGGGCTTCTCTATGTACGGCGCCGCGCCAATGTAGCGCATGTCATACTTACTTTATTAACAATTTTCGTCATAAATACATATTTTAACAAACAAATACGGTTCTATTGCAAGACGTTATTCAACATTTCCGAGCCCACTTTGTCGTTTCTTCGTTTGCTAAGAGAGGGTGCGATATGGCAAGACATTTCTGTGTCCACCGTGGTCGAACCCAGTTCCGCAGGTATGGACCCTCAACGAGAGCACCACCCATCCTGTAATGGCCCCATGGCGACCAGCCAATCCTGGTGCGCATCCCTACCTGTTCCTCGTGGTGGGAGACATGATCCGCCAACAAGTAGCTCTGCAATGGCCGCAGCTGGTCCAACAACACACCATGCTCCCTAACTTAGCATGATGAGAAGACGCCGACGCCCCAAAAAAGAGGCCGGTGCGAAAAAGAAGCCGGTGTGAACGGAGGGTGGAAACACAGCAAATTGGAAGAGCTGCACCAAATGCTCGAATCCGAGAATATGTCATTATACGCAGTTGCCGAGACTTACCTACTCGGACTTGAAGAGCCACCAATACACCCGAATTGGCAATGGGCGGGATGCGACAGGAAGCCTGGCTCTCGCAAAGGAGAGGGAATAGGTATCTTTTGGCGGAATTGCATTGACAACAACTGGAAGAAACAGGAGGGTTCCTGTAAAGAACACATGTAGATGACAGGAGCTGTCCTTGGCATACCAGTGCTTTTTGCAGTCATTTACTTCAGTGCTGATCCAGGACAAAATTCGGAGAACAGAGGCATCGCCCAATGTATTGCAGAAGACATTCAGCGCTGGGGATCCAACAGAGAGATATTAATCATGGTAGACGTCAGCGGACGTGTCCAAAGCATCGATGGCTTCGAAGACCACCACAATGGACTTATGCTGCAGCTAGCAGAAACATTCTCCCCTGAAGTAGCCAATCTCCGCCCCGACTGCGTAGGTGACACTACATGAAGCGCCAAAAATAGTCAGTCTTGTATATACTATATCCTCACACCCACCTGACAAAAATACATGTGGACGAGAGTGGGCGATAGAGTTTGGGTAGCGACCACAATCGCATCGCCCTGACTTTCTCTACTTCCGTCCACCGGAGTCGTCGGACAGAATGCCGCCAGTCAGCTCGGCGCTACTTACGGACAAAATCCTTTGAACGAGTGGCGGAGGAGTTTGAAGAAAATGACATTCATGCGCGGCAAACCATGAGGAGTTCGTGGAAGAGCTGCGACGCACTATGTGTCACTATGAAAAGCGAGTCCGATCGCGAGGTGGCACCAGACCTAAGGCCTGGTGGGACCAGCAAGTGAAGAAGGCACTTGAAGCGCGTCGCAAGGCTAATCGAGCTCACCGATACGCAGCAAAGCACCTCTCGGCCGAAGAATGCCAACAGGCGGGGCAGGAATTCTTGCGGTGAAAGAGAGTGATGCAGCAAATGGTCCAAAAGAAAATTGCGGAAAGCAACCAAAAACAACTGCGTGCAATCACAGAAGCCAGCAACAACGGACCGCGCAAATTCCGGACATATATATCTCCTCTCTTAATCGCGAAGCCCCCATTCCTACTCTCCGAGACTCAGCAGGTACAGCTGTCACAGATCTTGAAGAACACCTGGTGACCTACTTGCAGCAAATATATGAGAACCCGCCGCCAGAACAACAGGAAGCGCCATTACAACCTCATGGGAAAGACTGTGAGATGAACAACAGCACCACTGCGGAGCGCGAGTGGAAGGTGTCTTGTGTGGCAATCGACAGAGCCATGTCCAGCATTAGAGCATACAGCGCCAAAGGACTGGATGAAATTCCACATGAGCTAGTGAAACAGCTTGGACAAAACGCAAGAGAGTCCTTGGCTTCCGTCTCCACAGGCATCCTTAATGGAGACCCTATCCCAGAGGACTGGTGCCGCGGCAGGGAGCGCCTGGTACCTAAGAGAGGAGGCAACAGTGACCAGCTGCAAGATTGCAGGCCACTTACCGGTCACCAGTGTGTTGTGTCGACTTTTCACTCAGGTCATCAAGAGATGGATGAGTGGTTGGGCGGAAACCAAGGGACCCTTTACAGAGCTGCAAAATGGCTTCCGGCGTCAGCGGTGAGGGGAGGATAATCTCTTTGTGCTTATACAAAGCATAGAAATAGCACGCAGGGAATCGCGCGGGCTAATCGCCTGTTTTCTGGACGTACGTGGCCAAGGCCTACGACAGCGTACCTCATAGACACCGTCTTTCCCGTATGAAAGACCTCACCGTGCCTCCTGTGTGGATTGAATTATTTCGCTGACTTTACACTGACAATATGGTTGAAACAAACTTTGGTGGACCACGCACGTGCTGTGCCCGTACAGCTTGGTATCAAGCAAGGATTCCCCCTTTCCATATTGCTATATATGCTATATACAGGTGGTCTGGAGCATGCCATCTTGGTTCAGGTGTAAGGTTCAACCTCAACTGCTCGTACGAAGGCACTCCAACGGCGTGAACACCACCTGGCTTTGTTTTTGCGGACGATCTCGTGTTGCTGGCTGAAAATCAGGTGCAACTGCAACATATGGTCGCAATATCAGCCAACCCCCTGGACACCCTAGGCCTGGTCTTCAATCGAAAAAAATCAGCGGTGCTCCGGTTCTCAGGGTAGTGTGTCGAGACTGGTCTGGTGCGGCCAAACGGCGAGGAGCTGCCCAGGCTAGAGGAACACCGCTGAATAGGCGTGATATTGTCCACCTAAGAGAAGCTTGTCTCGTGACATGAAGCTCACTTGAAACAAGCGGCACAACGAGCCAGCCGCATACCTCGTCGACAGTGCCTGTGTGGCTGCAGCCGATACCACATGGTGCGCGATTTGTGGAAAGCCGTGCACGTGCCTAGTCTCACCTACGCAAACTCTGTCGTTTGTCTGTCAGCCCCGACAAGGGATTGGCTAGAGCGAGGGCAGAGACAGGTGGGCCTCATAGCCTCGGTTTGATCTCACTTGTAAATTGGTTAGAGCTGCAGCCGATACCACGTGGTGCATGACCTGTGGAAAGCCGCGCAGTCTCACCTACGCAAACTCTACCGTTTGTCTGTCAGCCCCGACAAGGGATTGGCTATAGAGCGAGAGCAAAGAGAGGTGGGCCTCATAGCCCCAGTTTTGGTCTCACCTATAAATGGGTTAGAATTCGATAATTCTAGAGAAATTACTGGTGACTCCCAGTTTACTTCATTACCTCTCTTCTATAACTATAGCTTTAATTATTTCAACTTCCTTATATGTTCTTTGGTAGTCTGCTGACACGCACACAAGCACATATATGAAAGAGGCGAGCAAATGTCGCGTTCCCCTTGATGTTGAGTATGTGCAGGCACATTTATTAAAACACCCAACATATACTACAAGTTACACTTCCGTACTGCAATAGTGCGCCAGCAAGCTCGAAATGCGAAGCATCCCTCGATAACAGATTGATCTGAAAGCGTGCAGCTGACAATGGGTACATGAAATAATTTGTTTCATAAACAAGAAGACGCATTTATTCGTTGGTGTAACCTAAAAGGGGTTTCCATATATTTTTTTTTATCGTGGAACTGCAAACCGACGCGCGCAACGTGCGTATTCTATTGCGGTCTATGGTGGTTCCGCCCTCTTTTTCCTCTAGCAATATGGCCGCGGTAGGTTTCACTTGCTCCCGATGGCGGCGGCCGGGATGGAAGTGCACCGCGGTGGGGACTGAGCAGCCCAAGAAAAACGAGCGCGCTCTGGCTAGCTCTGGCAGCCAGAAGTCGAAAATCGAAGAGCCCCACTGCCACTCCAAAGGTTCTATAGAACCTCCTTGATTGGGGCGCACACGGAGGGGCGCACCTCCACTCCAGAAGACATAGCATAAAACCTCCTTGTGGCAACCACAGAAAAATGTATCCCTAGATCTAAGGATTTGTAACCTCATTTAGGGATCTGACGTCTTTGTCGTTGAATCTAGAGATTTCTGTAAGGCACTGGAAATGTGATGGATGAAGGTCCTCCATGCGAAATGTGCATTTACGCGGCCTGATTAAAAGTTTTACTAATTGATCACGCTCTTTTAACTAGAAAGACTGTAACAATGCTAATTTAGGCAATTTTATGTTTGTTATATTTAGAACAGTCGTGGTGTTTTGATGAACCACGTGAAGAGGATAGCAGTTGTGTAACGCGAGATTTTTACAGTTTGAATACTGGGCAAAATTAAACTCTGCAGTGGTCATAGTGAAGCATGCACATATCGAGAGCTCCCTGAGTGAATGCTTCACTGTGAAACAAAGATAAGTTTTATCTTGAAATACACATAACCACGTGTCAAGATTACGCTCACTGCGTGATTGGTAAAGTAGTACGGGTTCAATATTGCGGAAACGGCGTGATGAAAAGAGACAAGAAGGCTGTGGGGGTGGTCCAGTCTTTCCGCCATGCCCTGTACATGAGAGCAAAAAAGTGACAAACGGAGAGCTCATCGAAAGTACAGAGGAAACGCGCGTGGAAAATCAAGACTAGACCACCAGCTGTCAAGCTGCAAGTACAAGGCACTGCAGACTTGCGGTTGACCAGAATGATGACATCTATGTCTTCAATGCGTGTGCAACTCTGTCTCGGTGGCAACAGGTGTCATTTACAAGCACTCCATATTCAACTCCACAGAGCGTGTAGAAAAAACAAAAAACAAACACTCAAAGATGGTTAACCGTGAGTTTTACTTTTAAACAGACACAGAATAATTTGGCGACCGAGTGCACTGTCTCAATACTTTGGTAAGAGTCAGTTAGCCTGAATAATCATGTTAAAAATGTATTCTGTGGATTTTCCTCGCAATCTAGGGAATTTTCGAGGGTCGATTTAGGGATAAAACATCTTGGGGTGTCATCACTGCAACAGTTACCAACACCAACTGGTAGGAGTTCTGTGACCAACACGTTACTGTGATCGCTGGCGGTGGAGCACGTGAAGATAATCATGGGCAGCAAAAAACACAAGAAGCACCATAAATCGGAAAAGAAAGAAGCTAAAGATGAAGGTATTGCTTCTGCGCACAAAGCTCGTGCGTTCTCTTTAAGCGTATTCTTGTACGTGGCTTTACGGAAGGTATGTGTGGCTGTCTTCTTTTTTGGCAGTGTGTTTTGGACTGTGTTTGCCTATTTTGCGCGTGTGTTATAGAGCAAGCGACTTCTCGCGTAATTCTGTCGTGTCAGGTAAGGCAGTTGAAATGTTGCCGTCCTATATGTGCTCAGGCATGAAGATCTGCATGATGATGTGCGTTGAATAACTTAGGCCTAGAAGGCCGACATGAGCTGCAGTGCTTCCGCGCGAAGTGCCATAACGTCGCCCCGTTGAGCAAACTAATGGCGTCGTGAGAGTTCGTTTCGTTTGTATCCTGGCGTACACCTGGTTCATCCTGGCACCGAAAACTGCTTGAAACTATTAAGTATATTTGCCCTGTGTATGTTTCGTTACCTAACCTACACAGATAAAGCGTCCCCGTAACAACTAACTAAATAACCTACGTGTTGTCAAAATCAGTGAGCCGAACCTGGCTGAACAGCATCATTTGAATTATATGTTACGCAATTGCGTGCTGTCAAATACGAAAAAATGCTTGGCGCTAAGGACTTTGAACCTGCATTTTTTCATTGACCTTCTTGAATGTGGGCTTTGTTTTATTATCAATTATACAAGTGAAAGCTTCATCACACAAGGCTTCTGTGCTAGCTTGATGAAGCGATGTGTTGCCTTCGTGGCTAACAATTACTTCTTATGTGTTGAGTTTGAGGGTTGCTGTGGTTTGTGGTGACTGTGTGCCAAAAGTAGTAGTTTGGACAAGTTTTTCATGCCATGTAAATGACACTTTAATATTGCTTTTCACACCCATTTCCCCATACATATTCATTACGTGCGATGTCAGTGCACATAAAAGAACACGAGATGGTCAAAATTTCTTGTTGTAAATTGATTTGTAAACGTAGAGCATGTGCATAGAATAGTAAAGGCAGCGTGCACGTAGTTTTGTCTGCTACTTCTCTGCCTGTGCACATGAAAATGTTGAAAGCACTTCTGCATTTTTTCGGTCGTTTATCTAGCTGGGTCACTCTGCCTGTCGATAATCGGATTGCTATCAAGCACAAAAAATTGATGGTTTTACTAAAGACGATAGTCTTTCTTGGGGACCTTTGACGCAAAAACTTTGGTCTGTCTTTCTGTACATTTGTCTGTTTATCCACCCTTACCGCGAACCAGATACTCGAAACAGCACCAGCCGATGCTCCGAACGGCCGACCCCATCCGCAGCACCCACCAATGTTGCTCAAGAATAAGTGTTAATATGTGTGCGATTGTCAATTAAAAAGCAATTATTGTGCATACCTGAGGCACCATAACAACACGTATATATTCTGCATGTTCATCTTTTACTAGAAAAGGCATACAGAAGTAATTCTAAGGGCCGTAGAGCTTATCACGGTGTGCTTACCATGCAACACTTGCACGAAGAAGCGAGTGTTTCCAAGGGTTTGCTAAGACAACGCGGTGGTTGCACCTACCCGTCGCCTTGCGTTCTACACCTTATCACCTCTGAAACAGGCGCGCACACCCGTCTCAGGGCCACGCACTTTGTTTTCCAAAAAGAAATGCCAGATGGGGCTCATGTCTCACGTGTGGCAAGACTTGATGCGCTCGTTCGCCTCGGCTGCACTCGAGGCACTCTAACGCATCACCTCCGGAATACAATTCACCGATTTTCTTGCACAGAACATCAAATAAATGTTTTGTTCACTCTCTCCCCACGGAAGGCTATCGCCTTTCGACGACATTTGCAGATTACATGCAGATACAGGGCCAATTTTTATTACTGCAGATTTTTAAAAGCTCTCTCTGCTAAAGTCTGTATATTTTTCGCATAGTGCTTGCTGCAACTGGCCACTTTCAATAACAGATGAGGTTATTGAAGTCTGATGCAGTGAGCATTCAAAGCTCGCCTGTGCGATCATGAAATAGTCGAGTTCACTTATAACAATACTGAAGTGCCACAAAAATTTCATTGTTATAAACAATAATTGCTATAAATGGGTTGTACAAAAAAAAGCAAAATAAGAGGATAGCAAGTTGTTTTGAGATAACTATATTATCAGATGAGATTCTATAATTATAAAGAGGATAGGGCTAAAGATGACAGAGCAGTCAATATTTTGAACATGCTTGAACATTCGGATGCTTTCACAGGGCGGTCACAAGCCACATAGCACCAATGTATCATAAAGTTGGGTGTTTCGGGTGCTGAAACGCTTCAAAATGTTAATCTTATTACTCGAACAGTATATCAGAAAGTGTATTGCAAGGGTGGTGCTATCAAATTTTGAGGCTAAAACAGGCTTCTTGTAGTTTTCCTCTGTAGGACACTCCACACGATCGGCGAACACAGCAAACGTTTAGAATATATTTTAATTCACCTTCAAAGTGTACTTAAATGCTAATTTTCCCGACCGAAACCTATCGCAAGCGTCCAGAACTGTCGTAGCTCTCTAAAGGCCAATGAAAGTAGCAGTGAAGTCACACCAGATCTCTAGTGAGTGTAGGCGTGCGCAGGTTTTCCCTCCAGGGGGAACAAAAGTTCATCACAGCGCATGCCCTCTCCATTATGTCAGTGTATGGGTCTGACTTTCCGCAGTTGCGGCGCCCCCTTCTTATTATCTCAATGTGTCGATGTGTGGGGCTGTGTTTGCACAAACCCCCTCGTAGGTGACCATGGGAGTGACTACCCCTTTACCCGCGTCCAATGGGCACGCCTATTGTAGTGAGGGGAGTGACCTCGGGAGACCTGGGCCATGACATACCGGCAAAGCATCGCGGCTGCTTCACGTTTGTTTTGCAGGTGCTTGTGTGGCATGCACGAAAAAGCCAGAGAGCACACTGTAGTCCGCCCGACGTGCGTCACAGCCTTGTGTGGCCATGTGACCAAGCCACCTACACTGCCACGTCACAGCCCAATCCTACGCCCAGAAACCGAAACTGAAAATGGTCCACATAAAAAAGACGATATTAATTTAGTTAGCGACAATAAATGAATCTTGGTGTGTATGTCATGCTTCCTGGAGCTATAAGAAATGCTTGCAGCAAAAAGCGTGCAAGCGAGAAAAATGGTGGCACTAACCCTTTAAAGGGAAACTCCGGCGTTTCTCGATATTCACCAATTTCAATAAAACTTTGAACATCTGCTCTCGTCAATATCGTGGTGATATGTGTCAAATCATACAAGCATAAGTCATTTAGTTATTTAGAAAATGAATTTTAAATTGGTGTTTGTCGATTCTGGAATCACAATTGTAAACGGGAGCCACCCTGTGTATGTTAAGGGCCTACTCTTTTTCAAAAACCCTGCATTTCCCAGCAGACGGATGCAGCACGTGCTTTCTTCTACGAGGCGATAACGCGAGTCGTTGACGCCGGGTCTCAACGAAGAAATCGATTCGGGGCATGTCAGATGCTTCACAGGCCGGTGGGTCAAAATAAAAAAGTGGTACTTCCCCGCTCAGAGAGTAGCTTCAACCATCACTTAATTTGTCAGTGGTAAGTTCAGACGAGCTGGCACAGCTTTATTCCGCGTCGGATGACATCGCCAACTAGCTGCCAACTAGTCGGATGACATCGCCAACATGGCACGTGAGCTATGTTTACACCCGGGCCAGCCGTGGTGGGGTGTAGCGAATCTTGTTATGTTATCGGCGACATATTCTCGTAACATCATTGGATACACGCCATGGACGACGAAGCAGCTTCCCGTCTCGGTTTCTGTTTTGACTTGTTTATTGCTCAATTGAAATTATTGACGAGTGCCTGTGCAAAATGAACCACCCTAGCTTTTGCAGGACTGTCAGTAACTTGAAAAGAGCATTATCTCAGTGTGGTTGAAAATGCACAGGAGTTCCTCTTTAACAGAAGCCACCGCCACTTCCACCTCGTAGCGGATTTCAAAAGTCAGCTTTGTCGCAGTGTCACACCACTATGTGGTATAGTTTACCACAAATCCAAAGGGGAGCTGGGAGGTGGTGGGTGAGGGTTAAGCTGCTCGAATGTCTGGTTTTCTTCTTCTGCTTGAAGGATTTCGCGTTCTATTACCCACGAACACTCAATCGCAAGAATCATTTTTTTTAAACTGATAATGCGGCATGCAGACATTGCTGTAAGCGGGTCATTTCACCATAGAAAACATACAAAAGTTAACGGCCGAGCAGCGTCTCATTGTTATAATTAATGTATTGTTGAAACTGTTTTCGTTAGAAGTGGATTCAACTGCATTGACTTATTAAAGAAGCGGAGGCCAAGTTGGTTTTACTTTATTTACTGTGGAAAAATGAAAAGCGCGACGGGTCACAGTTTACTAGAGCATGCCGAGAGTATGGGCAGAGAAGTAGCAGATGACATGGGCAACGCAGCACTTAGATGAACCAATGTGCATGTGCCACATTTCGAAATCCCGCCATCAGTTAGCCGACTGCCAACCACGCACTCGCGTTTTGCGTGTTCCCTCTTATAGTGGATTGTACTGCACAGGACATACTTTTCAACTTACATGTAGGTTGCCTGTCCCATTTTTGGGTCCTTTTTGTGATACCGTTTTTGGCTTTAAGAAGCCACTCATTAGGCCTCATACCAAATTTTATTTAGACCGTGGAAGTTGTTGGGTGTCCGATGAACATTTTGCCACAAAAATTTTTTGAATCTGTTCATTACGGGCTGAGAAAACTTTTTTTGAAGCGGCGCGAAACGAGGATGAGAGGAGGCGAGCTCTAAACCCTTGCCGATACTCCGCATAGCCTTCGCAAGCCAAATCTTTTCCCTACTCTCTCCGGCATCCAACCAAGAGGTCACGTGCCCATAACGTGCTCGAACAAGCCCAACCCTCGTGCACGTTTTCTTTTTGTTGACCATGCAGTGTTATTTCGTGTCGTGGTCTACTGCCTGTTTCTGTGGGATAATTCGAAAACGCTGGCTTTGACACGGTAGAATAGATGAGCGCAATGTGTGCGCGAACGCGTTGGAGCGTTTCACGGCTGTTGTCTGCTCGACGCGCTGACCGCGGAATCGCGGGGACACGAACGCATGGAAAACATCGGCATATTAGTCCCCCATCTTGTTGCAATTCACGGAAAAGAAAAAAAAGAACGCTCACATTTTCTTATTACGTCTCATTATTTATCTAGAGATTTATTAATCTCTTCAAGCAAACTACGCATGTTGTGTTAAATAATTTTTGTCATGTCACGTGCCACTGTTGGCCACGTCGGGGCACAGTCGTCTACATAGAGAACCAACATCACTGCATTGCCGTGTACGGAAAGCCATTCATACACGCATGTCATGCTCTCATTTTCTGGGCGCGCGCCCGCAAAAGGAAGGGGGAGCAGCGTTCATCTTGAAATTTGACCCATTTCCGCAGCGCGTAGCGTTGCAAATTTCGGCAGACGTGATCATGAACGCTTCATCTATGCGTTGCGCTTGTCAGCTCGAAATTGTAAAACCTGGTGAGTGGCCCTTTAATTATATTATTATTCCTGATGCACTAACTAGCCTAACAGAATATGCTTGGGTCTGCCTGTTGGTTTCTTCTCTTGTGCTGCTGTTGTATGTAACAGACTCGTCAAGTGAGCACAATTGTCACAATCCTCATATGTAGTTTTTAACAGGTAATAATGGGCATTTTGAGTAGTAATAGGGAGCTTTGATTATACTGCAGCAAGCTAATTTATCACCCTAACTAAATTCCTATTGTGACACTTGCAGTGCACACCTGTTTGGCATGAAAAGTTTGCTCGCGTGTAAAAGAAAGGCATCAAATTTCCAATAATGAATTTTTATAAGCAAACGAGAAAATGTATTGGAAAGTCTGCATACAAAGTTTTCTGCTCTCTTATAAGTATGTGAACATTCCAATTCATTGTATGTTGTTTGATATGATTGTTGTGGTATAGAGCTTTGGAATTTTTTTGCGTGCTGGAAAATTCCCCATTTTTTGCTGTCTTGAAGTTGACTTTCTTGAGTTTTAAAACGTACAAGAATTCATTTTGTGTTAATTTTTAAAGATAGTCTAGCCTCAGTCTAGTGCAAGGGTGTCTGGACTTGTAACATATCAAAATTGTGATACAGCAGTCTTATGGCAGCAGTGCTGCCAGTCATGCTGTTAGTGTTAGCCACCTAGCATAGCCACATTGATTTGAAGATATTAGCTGTCTAGGTAAACTCTTCACTTTTAAAGGGACTGTCTACTGTGTGTAAAAATTTTTGATTGTGGTGAAAACGAGAAGATTCGTCACATCGGTAACAGTGAGTGCGCTTTTGTCCTATAAAAAAGGAATTATACTTTTAATTTGATGTTGGAAGTCAATAAAGAATGACCGCTAGCATCACCCAACAGCGATGTAATTCAGTCTACTGGCAGGACATAAAACCCTCGCAGGTAACTGCGAGTAACGTCCCAAAACCACCATATGATTATGAGAGATGCCGTAGTGGAGGACTCCGGAAATTTTGACCACCTGGGGTTCTTTAACGTGCACCCAAATCTGAGCACACGGGCCTACAACATTTCCGCCTCCATCGGAAATGCAGCCGCCGCAGCCGGGATTCGAACCCGCGACCTGCGGGTCAGCGGCCGAGTACCTTAGCCACTAGACCACCACGGCGGGGCCTCAGCTAGAAGTGGATATCACTTCACTCGTAGGTCATTCCACGTTTTTTGAAATTAGGGAACCGTTCACATTTGTTTTTTTTTTTCGTTTTCATTTTTTTACTGGTGCACCTTTTACACTCCCACCTTTTGAGACAAAAAAAAAGTCTGGAAGTGAATATTTGAGTTTGCTTATAACTATTTGTGCAGACATATGAGTGAGTGCGTGAGCAAACTTTATTTAACCAGCGGATTGAGGCGTGGGTCTAAGCCGCACCAGGGGCGGTGGAGAGACCCTGTCTCTCAGCCGCCTCCCAAGCTCGCTGGATGGCCCATATTTAATCTGTCCGATCTGAGCTGATCAGCGCGGCTCTCCACCGCGCCCAAAGCTGTTCTGGGGAGACTGCATTGGCGTCCTGTATCTGTGTGCATTCCCATAACATATGCTCTAGGGTGGCGCATCTCATGCTACATAGCTTACACATATATGCCTACCAACATTTTTTTTCTTTCAGACCGCCAAGAAAAATCCCTCAAACTAGTTCTCAAGGTTGGTGGGAGCACAGGTGGGTTGCAGACGCCAGTGCCGTCACCATCCGCTGTAGCCTCGCCATACAGTGTGCCTCCTGTTCAGCAGCAGCAGCAGCAGCTGGAACCTATGGCTGCCGCAGCTGCACCCGCAGCATTTCGTCTGGAGGCCCCCAGCATGGTTTGTCACGCTCATGAGGGCAGCAGCAGCAGCAAGCACAAAAAATCCAAGAAGAAGAAAAAAAAGAAGTCCAGCAGCAAAGAACACAGGGAAAAGAGGCACAGGCACCACCACCACCACCATCATCGACATCACCATCACCACCATAAAGACCCTGAAAAAAAGGTTAGCATGACTTTGAGTAGTGGTTAAAGACAGTGCAACAAAGAGACGAGGACGATAAAAAGGACTGATTGTCCTCATCTCTGTGTTAAGCTGTGGTTCACCATTAATCGCCAACTCGCTCAAATACCTCGTTACTACTCTCTGAATAGCATAGTCACAACATTCAGATGTATATTATTCGTGCATTTGTCTTCAAGGTACTGTAATGACAATGTCTCTCACTTAGCTTTCAGGTCTTGCACAGCACGTCATGAAATTGGCTTTCATTAATGTTGTTTATTCAACAGACGTTTGGAAACATGGAGGGGTAACGTTTTTTTCTTTATTTTTTTATTTTATTACTTGAATGGGCTAGCAGATAATTGTAAAGTGTTTGGTTGCGGCACTAAGAGTCGCGTACGAGGAGTAACTGCTTTCTGATGAGGCAAAGTAGCACTGTACAAGTGCAACTGATAGTTATAGCGTATTAATTCATAAAGTTATTCTGTGGTTAAAGCATACAACGCTCTATTGATCGGCATTACAATGAAATTCATCACTGCAAGCTCTTTGTGTTCGTCCAGTGCGTGTCATGTGGTTGCCAACTTGCGCTGATGTCAAGAGTTGGTAATAACCCTGCCCCACGGCAAATGTAATGTCATTTACAGCAAATATCGTTAGTTTATGTAATTTGTTTGCTGTCACACTACGATGATGATGAAAACATTTTATTATGAATATTCAAGGAAAACGGGGAGGGTCTCTATTCCAGGACTCCTATGTTAACCTCTGCGACAGCCCAGGCCCTGAGAATGAGGGCCCGGCAGACCTCGGGGGTGCCGTTGCGAAGGGTGCCTTCCCACTGCTCTGGGGTACGGGTGGATCGAAGGATTGGAGGGATGGGAGGGAAGTAAGCTGCAGAGCACTCTACGTTTACGTGAAAAGTTGTGGGGATAGCGCCACAGCCTAGACAGGCATCAGTATAATGAGTCAGGTATATTTTATTCATGAAGGGGAGGTTCGGAAAAGTTCAGGTCTTCAGTTGGCGAAGTTCGACAGCCTCCTCGCGTGTGAAGGAGTATGGTGGGAGTTGGTAGTGCCACTCAATGAAACTGACATTTTCTGTGAAATAAATTGACCAAACACATCAGCATTCAATTTCAGCCTAAAGTGTAGTCTTGATGCCAGGAACGTTTTAAGGAGATGGCTATTGACTTTTGTATATCTAACTTGTGTCATTCGTGAACAGCTCCATTGATGTACAAGTGTGTGAAAAAGTATCTGAAAATTTTCTGAGGCTTGAGTTCCTGTAATGTTTCTTTCGGTATGTCAGCAAGCACAATAGCATAAATGAACGTGTGCTGCTTTTTAAAGGGACCCTGAAATAGTTTTTCGAAGTTTTGTCTGCGTTTAAACTAGGGCATCATCAAACTACTCGCACCATAAATTTAGTGACATGTCAGGTACCAAGGACGCTTCAGCCAAATATACCGTCCTTCTCACTCCTGCTTGGCCTCCTCAGCTCGTGAGGCATGCTGGCATCGCTGGCAATCGCAGGGATCTCATGAGCAAGCTAAAATATTTGAGCTTTTACTAGTCTAGACCTTCGAGATCGCACGCCAACAAGTCTCGGAGGCCATCACACAGTGCGCCCGGCAGCACGCACACCATCCGACAATAGGTATGAAGATAGCGGAGTGTGGTTCATATCTCCTCCGACAGGTGCAGCTGCCCTACCAGACTATCTAATTCTTGCTTCTGCGCATTCCACAGCCCATGACAGCCAATCAGATCAGCAGCCACAATGACGTCAAGTGGTCAGAGCATGTCGCTCTGTTAATGGGCGGTTGAAAACGCGTTGGGCCGAGTCGCAGTGATCTGCACCGATTTGCTGCTTTAAAATGTTGTAATAAATTATACAGTTTATGCAGAGTTCAAATCGGTCTGTAAATGACCCTTAGGACTTGGTCCACCAGCCCAATGTGTTCGCACAAAATAGCCAAAACCGTTTGTGGTCCCTCTCGCTCTGTTAATGGGCGGTTGAAAACGCGTTGGGCCGAGTCGCAGTGATCTGCACCGATTTGCTGCTTTAAAATGTTGTAATAAATTATACAGTTTATGCAGAGTTCAAATCGGTCTGTAAATGACCCTTAGGACTTGGTCCACCAGCCCAATGTGTTCGCACAAAATAGCCAAAACCGTTTGTGGTCCCTCTAATTAGCATCATGCAACACTTTCTTATGAAGGTAGAAAAGTTCTTGAGCATGTACATTCATTGCCTGTTACATGAATTTTGCAAGGATGCTTTGTACCGTACAGTTGCAAAAAGCACACAGTTTCTCTGAAGGCTCTCATTATAGTTCTTGTTCCTACCTAGCATCTTTAGAGCTCCGATTCTCTGCTGAACGAGTGGTACTTTTCTCTGTGATAAGCTACTCAACTGCTGATGCATGGTTCACTTTCACCGCTGCTGTCTCTATAAAACTAGGTACTACTAGCAAGCTTCAGATGGCTGCAGAGAAGAAAAAGTATTGTAATTTAATATAGCTCTGCAGGGGTTATGAAATTCCTTGCATGTAGTTAAAATAAGTTTGGAACACTGACATGTTGAAGAAATGCTGTTGACATCCGTAGTTATACTGTTGAAGGGTAACCGCGCCGTTCTTGGAGGAGTGCTGGTAAAAAGTATTTTTTTCAGTTTCGTCTTGCTACAAGTGCAATCAATATAATACCGTTTTTTTAAATCGGCGCGAGAGGCCCTATTCCATCTGAACTAAACAGAACAAGGCATTTTATGCTTAGTAGTGTCTGCTGTGTATTGCTTACGCCACTATCACATGAAGGAAAGCTAGCAGCCACTCATAAAGTTAAGATCACACCACCGCTATTGCTGTTGCAACTCTTTCTTTACATTTGCAGTACATACATTTCAAGGTAATCTTCCATTATTAAGATAGTGAATATGCATATCTGTACTAGAGCTGTATATGCATGAGGACTTGTGAAATCGTTTCTGCATATTGTTCTGCATAGTGGTGATGGTGCTGGACTGCTGACCTACAGGTCACGTAATTGAACCCTACTGCATTTTAAATTGGAGCAAAAAGGCTTGAGGCCAGTGTGCTTGCATTTAGGCACACATTGAAAAACCCCAGGTGTCTGAAATTTTCGTAGCTTTACAATTACCGTGTCTCATAATCATATTGTCGTTCTGGGACACTAGGTTGGAAACTATTATTATTTATTATTACATTATCATACTTCTGCTAAATGTTGACAAAATCACCATTGAGGCGTGTAGCGTATCTTCATACACTGCTGATATTAGGAATGTCAGACTGTAATAGCTCAATGATCGCAGGTCTCTGCAATAGCCACTGCCCAACGCCTTCAGTTTGGTACTTAGTAACACTGCTTGATAATTTTCAGGTACTATAATGCTATTTAAGATAAGATGTACTGTAAATACGTAAGCTTATGAGCACTAAATGCATGTAACTCTCTTATCGAATGGCAAGTACTCTCTTAACAACATTATAGAAAAGCGGCGCTACACGCCCCGCCGCGGTGGTCTAGTGGCTAAGGTACTCAGCTGCTGACCCGCAGGTCGCGGGTTCAAATCCCGGCTGCGGCGGCTGCATTTCCGATGGAGGTGAAAAGGTTTTAGGCCCGTGTGCTCAGATTTGGGTGCACGTTAAATAACCCCAGCTTAGTTAATCTTCAAGCTCAGTAAAATAAAAAAAATTTTTCTTGCGTTTCATTGTGCTGCTCGTGGCGAGGACAAACACTATGAATTCGTTTAGTTGAGGTTTTGTGCATAAACTGCTATACAAGCTGTTTGAAAACACTATGGGAATGTTAAAAATATACTTTCAGTAATACATTCCATAAAAAAGTAATACTAAGTAAAGCATCATTTTGCTAGTTTGGTATGAATAGTAAAGTGCTTAAACAGACACTAAAGTGAAACAATGAATTGGTTGAAATTGATAAATTATACTCTGAAAACACAAATGTCATTAATTTTACCACAGTATGTTCATTAGAAGAGGAGAAAGTCTAGACCATAGTATCATTTTTAACTTTTGTGCCTAAATCTTCACATGTGAAGGCGAAAATACTGCAGGCCCGTGTGCTCGGGTTTCGGTGTACGTTACAGAACTCCAGGTGGTCAAAATTTTCGGAGCCCTCCACTATAGCGTCTCTCACAATCATATGGTGGTTCTGATATGTTAAACCCTAGGTATTATTATTACTTCACATGTGACGTCCCAGATTTGAAGTGTGTTTTTCTTCATCTATTTCATCTAGTGATATTGGCCAAATGAAATTTCCTGAAACTTGAAAAGTTAAATGTATGGCTCCTTCAGAGGACAATGTACTTCATTTTTACTGATTAGGAACTCCGTAGAACCTAATATAGATGCTGTCAAAATTTCTCATATCACACCACGTGGTGTGGAAATTTCTATGTTATGCATTGTCTTGCTTGCCAAGTGTCTTCTCATGCAAATGTGGTGTTCTTGGAATTGTGAAAGAGTAATAAATAGTTTGGAGAACATTAAAAAATTTTTTTTATGTAGTGTCCCCTTAATGTGTTCATATAGATAAATGAACTATAAGATGGAATTTCAATGCATCAGGTGATGTGTGATAAAACGAGTATTTTCTAACACAAAGCAATCATACCCAACCTAGAAGTTTCAAGGCAAGAATCGCTCACTCATTAGATGTAGTGCTGTGAAAAAAGATTATGAAAGTAGTGCATGGATTACTGTGCAAACAATTTGATTAATCATTTTAGTATAACATGAAGTTGTACCACTTTAGGATGACACTTCTGTATTCGTTTTGTGACAGTCTGTATAAGTGTTACCTTCTTAAGGTAGTTTGTGGCTTTCTGATAAGCTTATCCAGGTGGTTTTGATCATGCCCTCCTTTTTTTTTTCTCCTCCATTTTTGTAGGAGAAGCGGAAGTGTGAACATGAATGTTCCTTGGGCAATGAAGAACATCTACCTGTAGCTAATACGGTGGAGCAACCAACAACAAAGCGCCCCCGTCAGGAGTTGGCACCACCACCGCCTGAGCCGTCACCTCCACCTGCTGAACGTCCGATGAGAGACCCTCGCACATGTACATTAAAGAAGTCTGATAAGAGTCCCCTGCAGATGCTACTCGACTACCTTCTAAAAAATCTTCAAAAGTAAGTCTCAGAACCAGCATGTTTTTTAGAAGCATGTTTTTTTCGACAGCTGGTGAAATGTTGCTCTTGGAAGAAAGTGCTGAAATGTTGTGAAGCTTCTCTAATTTTCTTGCAAGTTGCTTTTCTGCATAGATGCAAATGTAGAAATGACTCGCCATGGTGGCTTAGCGGCTGTGCTGTGTTTCTCAGCATGAAGTTGAAGGTTTGGTTCTCTGCTGAAGCAGCCAAATTTTGATGCGGGTAAAATACGAAAGTACCCATATACGGTGCTCACGCTCTGAAACAGGGCAATTTAGGTCCAAGTAACGCAGATAATTTCATTTCCACGGTCTGCAGTTCGGAGCATATTGGCGTGATTTCAACTTGAACGCATTATCAAAGTTAACATTAGAGGTCATATTTATCATGACATAACAATTTTGCAACAGTTTGTTATATACTAAAACAATTTGATGTCCTGTTTGAATCTGAATTTTGCGTGGGTGCTTACTATAGTAAAGGGCCCCATGGGATCAAAGCTAATCTGTTATATAGTGCTGTGGCATGATATACCAGGCATGCTAGAGTTATATAACAAGGATTATAAGGCTTGTTCTGGCATGCTTAATAATCAAACTGAAATAAACAAGAGTTGAAGAAAGCAGAGGCTGAAAGTGGTGAGAAAACTTTGTACAGGAAATGTGGAAGGTAGGTATTCAGATATGGGGTATTTGAATGCCACGTTCGATTTGTGGTACCTGTTTACCACAAAATTCTTGTCTTTTCCTATTTTATCTCCAGTCAACACTAGCACATCTTTTTTATTTTTATTGCAAGTCCAAAATATCTTTTTGTCTCATCCTCCTCCTCCCTGTTTCCTCTCCCCAGCCATGTTTTTCTGACGCGTAAAAGTAGTGAGAATTGGCAAGTATTAATGCAGGTGGGAATGTGAGCTCCACAAGTGTAAATGCATTTGTGCGAAGGAGTACATAATCTGGGAAACTGTTAGTGAGCAAGTATGAATATCCATTTGCAGTGGACTTTCATTATACGGAAACCTCTTAATCATTGCTGTTTTATTGAAATAAATGTCTCTAATATGATTGGTTTTGTATTTAAATAATGTGCCCCTGTTCCTCTCTCAACAAGTGGAGGTCCTGTTAAGGAGGGATGAGTAAAAAAACACGTTTTTTTTTTTCTTCAAAATTACATATTTTTTGTTTTTATTTGATTTCACAAGTTTAGTTGCTTCTATACTTTCACAACAACTACAAAAATAACTGAAAACTGCAATTAAACTCAAAGTGGGTTAAAATTACTTTTAAAGAGCACAAGGTGGCTACTAAAAACTAAAAAGAGCTCATTGTTTAGAGCCCCCTGGTGTTGCATGGCTGCTTGCCATCAAAATGATCATGATTGCCAAGCTTTCATGATGGAAGAAATCATCTAAAAAAAACAACATCTTTTCTGCATAGATGAACTTTCACTTACACTGAAATCCCACTACAACAAAATTGGCGGGATGCGTGAAAAGAATTCGTAGCGACATTTCATCTATCGACCACAATATTTGGTAAGATCTGACAATTTTGACTTGTTCTTTGGTCCCAGCAAGTGCATGCATTGAACTCTCGCTGACTGAGACGTACCTATCCGCACACTGAGTGAACGTATTTTCTCATGCATAACGCGATCAAAATATACAGGAAAATTGGAGGTCGGGGCAAAATTTCGGTTGGGGTGCAAGTTTTGAAAGAATTTTGGTTTGCAAGTTGGCTTCACGGCACAGCTTCACGGCAATGCAAGAAAGGCGGTCTTGCGTCAATACGGGGGTAGTTTTTTCTTCCTCCCGCAGTTCCCGGTTGGAAGTGCCAGTTATATGACGGTGCTGGTTATACAAAAGAAAATACGATATTCAGACGACCTGTGGGGCGTGCCAAGGGCGCACTGCCATGAACGAGCATGCGAAAGCTTCGCTAGAGGCTAAGTGTAAACTGCAACTGAAAGTGCCGAAGCTCCGCACTACCGTGGCCATAACTACACGACAGGAAAGTCATAACGGTTCGTGCCATTTTATGGCTTTACTACCTTTTATCTACAGCTGCCTTAGCTGCGCACCTTCACATCCTATTCATTATCAATGAACCCGACGATAGCGACTGCGGCAAACAGTAGCTCCGTTTTAAATTTGTGCGCATGACTTAAGAACTGCATTATTGCTATTTTTGATCGCATCATTACGGCAAGAAATATTGGGTTCAATCACTGCGCGTTGACTGCGTGTGCACTTTTGTGGCCTCCCGTGATCGCGTTTGACATGATCGCATTTGAGTTCACAGCGGTTATGGCGGAATGCAGCTACGATGGGATTAGGTGCACGATGGTCGCGTGTGTGCCTTCACGACGCCGTGGATGTCATTCATGATTGCAGGGCTAGTAACGACGAGCGGTAGTTTTGTTTTGAGCACGACGTCAAAAAGATATGGCAGGAGTTCTTTAGAAGATCGCGATTATGCTGCGGCTCGCACGTGCATCAAACCCACTGGCAGCATCATGGTGGATGAACGATCTGTCGCCGAGCATCGCAAGGGTGATAACTTTAGCGGGATGATGGTTTGGTCACGGAAAGCGTGTCTTCGATGCGGTCGTGCGCTCTGGATGTGACGGGCCGTTGAGAAATGGTCGAGTTGATAGCAGAACTTCGCAGTAATCCTAAGCATGTTCCTTTTCTTTACGGGGTAGTACTCGCGAAAACTTCGTTGAAGCAGAAATGGTATACAGGAAAAGTATTTGTTGTGACAAGACATTTTTCACATTGTTTTCTATGTGTGGCTGATGGGGAATTGAAAATTATTCATTCTGGCGGCAATTTCGTTATTATAGGACTTCGTTATAGTGGGATTTGACTGCATACTTTTAAAATGCATTTTCTCAAGGTCCCTTTTTGGACAAATTCTTGAGTTTGAACATCATGTTTTTGGTACTTCTAATAGTGCGGGCGGGATGAAATTTTGCCCACATTTTTCTTAATAAGTGAAGGGTGCAGCTATTTCCTTTAAAACTTTATATCGCCTATGTAATTATTACGAACCTAAAGTAAGCAGTTAGTATAGGCTAAGATTCTAAAAATTTTCTCATTACAATTTTTTTTTCTTATTCATTAGAATGTCTTATATGCACTTTCTTGATAGTTATTTGCATTCTGCAGTTAATGTGGAGCAATATGAGCCATTAGTAACTCTGAGCCATAAAAGTTTAGGGACACAAAAAGTCAGTATAAGCCCCGCCGCGGTGGTCTAGTGGCTAAGGTACTCGGCTGCTGACCCGCAGGTCGCGGGTTCATATCCCGGCTGCGGTGGCTGCATTTCCGATGGAGGCAGAAATGTTGTAGGCCCGTGTGCTCAGATTTGGGTGCACGTTAAAGAACCCCAGGTGGTCAAAATATCCGGAGCCCTCCACTACGGCGTCTCTCATAATCATATGGTGGTTTTGGGACGTTAAACCCCACATATCAATCAAAAAGTCCGTATAAAATTAACTGTACGTTACACATTGTCATGGCACAAAACAAAAACTTTGCAGCTTATGATAAAACTAATTAAATATTTGAAATCAGCGTAAAAGCCTATTTATACAGCAAAATTTTATTTATTTTTTTTATTTATTTAGAAATACTGTCAATCTCAAACGAGATCAAGGCAGGAAAAGGGGGTTGCAGCAGAATATATAAAAACATTAAACAAATTATACTAAGCTATACAACAATGTATTAAAAATACATAAATGCAAACACAAGTTAACTACAGCATATAATATAAACATCATCCACTAGGAAGAAGAGTAACCAAAAAAAAGACCGTACGTAAAAATAGATAAAGACCGTACGTAAAAATAGATAAATTCACAAATAAATCAGGTAATAACTCAACCGTGCTGTGTCAGTAAAGCTTCCTTGATTGTCATTGCTCTAGACTACATATTAACAAAACTTTTGTTTTGAATTGGATCCTCCCTTAAATGAGACATATTTTCCTGGTTTCTATATCAAAAGCCTACTGCATTCTGCCAGCCTATGGGTTGCAGAGTGCTAATTTTACTAGAGCTTGCTTCATGTACTTTAGCCTTATGTTTCTATAATAGTGTTGCACTGCTGTCAGAGGTTGAAGACTGATGGTTAGCTGCGACATTTCTATGTAAAAAGTGTAAGTAGGTTGCTTTCTTGCCAGTGTGTTTGGTGGGATTATCTCCGATGTTTGCATTGGCTAGCAATGGCCCAAGGGCTATGTCACAATTTCAGTGGCACAAAACTTCTGCATAGGAGGTTAAGGGGAGATGCGAGTCGAAAAATCGCGTTTTTAGCGAAATTTCTTGTATTTCTGATTCTTATTGCATTGTAATCTTCAAACCTTCTTCTTTCATCTGTGAAAATTTCAAAACTAAATTCGAACCGCAAAATGCAAAAAAATGTGTACGAAGGCATCGCGGTGGCTCAAAATTTCTTGAATTTGCGCCGATATTGGCCATCTTTGACTGCGCGCTGCTCCCCGTCGGAGTGCCGCCCGCCATCGCGATCGGTTGGGAAAGTTGCGTCCGGCCTTCTTCTTACATCTCCGACGACCGCCAGTTTCATACGTGGGCAAAAAAAATAAAAACGAGGCCTTTTTATTACGTGGTTTGAGCGGTTTGAAACGCGCGGCACCCTAAGCCGCATCGCCATTGGCTACCGAGTCATTGTCAGCTGTGTTGGTGGCGGCCATCGGCATTTGGTCCGTCTGCTTTTCTGCGCGTTTACGCATATTTCCGCGATGACAAGCCCAAAAAAGTGCGACGTGAGACCGCAAAAGTTTCGAACGAAGCACAAGTTCAAGGGAAGGCGGCGTAAAGCGCCCCGAACGACGGCGACGAACGAGAACGCGCCTACGTGTGCTAGGCCTGACGGCGGCATCGACGTGTGCGCGAGCGACAGTGGTTGCGATGAAGGGATTGACGCTGCGCTTTCTTTCGTCAGTGCTTCGGAAAAGAAGCTCGGCTTCTTCGAAAAAGACGAAAGACAGCGCGATGAGGTTTGTGCAACGACAGTTTTGAGCGACACCCTCTTGCTGACGGCACTTGTGGCAGGTGCGGCATGCCCTGCTTGCGGTATTCAAAAACTTGCCGTTCGGGAGCCGGCAGGAAAGGGCAAGGGACTTTCGTCGCTCCTCGAACTTCATTGCGAAAACAGCGAATGCTCAGCGACTGTTCTTTCGTGCTCCTATACGTCACTGCGTGTTACAGCAGACGGCAGAAGCCGAGTGAGCCAACGGTGGGAGCTCCCGAGATAGTTTCGCTGTAAATGTGAAGGCGGTGGTGGCTGCACGTGCTGTCGGCATTGGGCATGAGCAATTGTCGAGATTTTGCTCCATTATTGGACTCCCAAAGCCTATGCACCACCGAGGATTTTTTTCGATAGCAAAGAAGGTGCACACCGCTGCCATGGCAGCTGTGAGTGAAAACTTGCGCCGATCCAGAGAGTTGACGAAAGAAGTAGCAGGCGAAACTGATGTGTCTGTTATGTTCGACGGCACTTGGCAGAAGAGGGGCCACAAAAGCCACAACGGGATTGGCGCAGTTATCTCCTTAGATACTGGCCTCTGCTTAGACTTCGAGGTCATATCAAATTACTGCCTGACATGCAGTAGGCACAAGGATATGGGCCCAGACGAGGAAGTGTGGCAGGCGTTCCATGGCCCAGTCTGTGAAAAAAAATGCAGACTGTTCCTCCCATGCCATGGAAACGAAGGCTGCAATGCGCATTTGGCAGAGAACATTGACTTATGACACCCCACTGCATTTCATGACATTCTTGAGTGATGGTTACAGCAAAGCATATACAGTAGACTCGCGATAATTCAAACTCTGATAATTCGAACTTTCGGTTAATTCATACAAAATTCAAAATTTTGGTTGGCTCGCTATGCTTTCAATGTATTTAAAAGCCGCTTAATTCAAACTTCGTCATTCGGTTAATTCGTACTTTCTGCCTGTCCATACCGGAAAATTTCTGCTGATTTGCCAGCAATATTTGAAAATTTGCGTGCTTATGATTATCATAATAGTCTGATATTGAAAAATAAGCGCCTTAAAACTTCAAGGGAAAAGGTTTTGCCACACAATCATTTCTCAGCATTCCGCGCCGCGGTGGAAAAAAAAACGAAAAACAAAAACGGCCCGGTGGTTACGAAGCTGGCTCGCGGCTTATCTCTGCTTTTCCGGCGTGCCGGTGGCGCCGGCCGACTCCGAAGCACGTGACCTGCCCACAGAATGCGTACAGGTCTGCCCGTCTTTCTTACGTGCTGCGCATTTTTCGATCGACCATGTCACCGCGAGGGAAATATCGGACACTACCCCTAAAAGAGAAATTGGCCGCTATCCAAGAAGTCGACGCTGGGGTAAAGAAGACCGAAGTGGCACTGAAGTATGGAATAACCAAAAGTACTCTCACAACCATTCTGAAAGCCAAAGACAAGCTGCAGAATAACGCGAGCCGCTTCGCTCCCGATCGGAAAAGGCTTAGGGAAGCTGCGTACCCGGATCGCGAAAACGCCGTGCTTCTTTGGCTCAAGCGCGCACGGAGCTCCAATTTACCGATAAATGGGCCAATCCTACGAGAGAAAGCTGAAGAACTTTCCTTGCGCTTGGGAATTGAAGATTTCAAGTGCAGCGATGGCTGGATTTCTCGGTTCAAGGAACGCCATGGTCTCTCCTTCAAAACAGTGAGTGGTGAAGCAGCAGTGGTCGATGAAGCTGTTTCTTCTGACTGGCGGCAGACTAGACTTCAAAGCCTGCTGCTTGAATACTCCCCGGCTGATGTATATAATGCCGACGAAATGGGGCTGTTTTTTAAGTGCCTGCCCGATCAAACCTTGTGTCGCAAGGGAGAGCGTTGCACTGGCGGAAAGCTGAGCAAAGAACGGTTAACCGTCATGGTTTGCGCCAATATGGACGGAAGTCACAAGCCAGAACTCTTCGTTGTGGGCAAGTCAAAGCGTCCCAGGTGCTTTAAAGGCATCCGAACACTCCCAGTTGCATATGACGGAAACACGCGAGCCTGGATGACGCAAGCTTTGTTCGAGGGTTGGCTCCGCAAACTGGATGGGCAAATGAAGCGAGCGAAAAGGAAAATTTTGCTCATTGTTGATAACTGCCCTGCGCACGGCGACGTGGAGGGGCTGGAAGCAATTCGCCTTGAATTTCTGCCTCCTAACACTACAGCTGTCCTCCAGCCCCTGGATCAAGGGGTAATCAAATGCTTGAAGCTTAATTACCGGAAAACACTGCTAAAGAGAATGCTGATATGTATGGAAAATTCCATGCCTTACAGTGTCACACTACTCTCATCATTGGGCATGCTCGCCGACGCATGGAATGCTGCCACATCAGCAACAATAAGGAACTGCTTCGAGCATGCCTTCCGCATACCTGGCTGCAGCATTGCCACTTCATCTGACTGCTTGCAGACTGAGGGCGACGATGAAAGCCAAGTGCTGTCTGCTCTAAAAGCGCACAACATAGCTGCCGACCTCGACAGTTATGCAGCTACTGATGATAACCTGTGCGTGTGCAGGGAGGACACACTCGACTTGGTGGCAGAGGTGCTGCCAGCACAACACAGCAGTGAAAGTGAAGAAGAACCGGAAGTGGAAAATGTGACAACTGCACAGGCTTTCCAGTACATTGAGAGAAGTGAGAAAATTTCTGACAACAACAGAAAACTCTCAGAATCAACTGGCAGCACTTACTGGCATCGAGAGCTTTGTGCTAAATGCGCATGTGGCAAATAAGCAGTTGACCATCCATGATTTTTTTAAAAGGTCTAGTCAGCAGTAGATAGTCAATAAACTTGTTGACCATACATGCACCGCTCTCTGTTTTTGTGTAGTTAGGATCTAGAGATGCTTAAAAGTGTGAATATAGATGTCTGATCATAATTTGTGCTGTCACCTTACCCAGAGTCGCATATATGAGAACTTCTGATAATTCAAACAGCCTGATAATTCAAACAAAATCCAGGGGTCCCTTCGAGTTTGAATTAATGAAAGTCGACTGTAGTGCAGTTGCAGAGTCAAAAGTCTATGGTGCTGTCAATATAGAAAAAGAAGACTGCACTAATCATGTGGCCAAAAGACTTGGCACCGTGCTACGGAAGCTGCATGTGCCATTACCACGAGGGCAGAAAATGAAAGAGCCAGCCATTCAGAAGCTCCAAACATACTATCAGATTGCCATAACAAGCAACAGGGGGAGTGTACAGGATATGTACACTGCTGTATGGGCTTATTACTTCCACTCATGCTCTACTGACAATGCTGGCAGCCACAAGTTTTGCCCTGCAGGAACAGAGTCGTGGTGCAAACATCAACGCGCTGAAGCACTTAATGAACCTGCACCACGCCACACACCTCTCCTGACAAAAGCACAGGGATTGGCTGTTTTGCCCATTTATAAGCAGCTAACGGATGAGAAGCTCCTTGCTCGATGCATCAAAGGGAAAACCTAGAACGCATCGGAATCCCTGAACAGCAAAATTTGGCTACTTTGCCCCAAGACTAAGTTTGTCTCCCGAACGGTTGTCGAGACTGCCGCAGCTATGGCAATCCTGTGGTTCAACAAAGGTCATGCTACTTTCGAGCACATCCTGGAAGGGCTCAACATACTGCCATCTAGAGATCTAGTTACTTTCAGTGATTCCCGCGATGCGAGGCGCATCAAGAGAATGTCCGAGCGTCTGACAGCAGAAGCAAGGGCCCACCGTCGTCGTGGAGTGAAAAGGGCACGGCTAGAAGAGAGTGCTCGCAAGGACCGTGAGGGCACAACCTATGCTGCAGGACAGTTTTAGTAACTTGCAGTGCTTTTCAAAATTCTGTTGAACATTATGGCCAAAGATTATGCATTTCTAACAACTCTGTGATAAAAAAAAAGGTTTCAAACTTTCAAATGCGTTTTTCTTCTTTTGCAGTTTTGTGTGATCTGTGCTTCTTATACACGCTAGTTCGTATACTTAGAATTGTCATACCTCTATGAAATTTTGCACATAGCATGATGAAGGCCCATAAAGTGCAAGTATCTATTCAGATTGTCAGTGCTGCTTGATTATGTTTTTCAAAAATACATAACATTGAAAGCCCTTGGCAACTAGAGCCATAGTAAATTTTTCTATTTTATTATTGTATTTCACCTTTTTACACACAAAATTTATATAGTTTTCTGCACTCTACAGTTCCAAAGGATCATAGTCAGCTATATCTGCATGCTTTATCTCAAATTTTTATAGGTCAGAATTGTTGCATAACAATGGCCATAATTTTGCAGTATCTGACCTGCAGAAAGAAAACCAAGCAATCTACATGAAAATAAATGACATATTTGAAAAGAGGAGAAAAAACTCTATTAGTATGCCAATTTGTGTTAAATTCAGACTCTTATTAAAGAAAATCCTTTTTCGAGTAGCATCTCCCCTTAAATGCTAGAGGGTCCTGTACTGTGCCATTTCAGTGCACGATAAATCAAAAGTGGTCAAAATAATGCGGAGCCTTCCGCTACAGTGTCTCTTGTGGCTTGAGTTGCTTTGGGATGTTAAACTTCGTCATGTATAGCAGCTTCCATAAAGTGAATTGCTGTTAGAACATGCGTTCCCGATATAACATTCATCAAGGAAAAAATATTTTGCTGCATAAATTTATATTTGAATGTTACAAGTAAAAGGAAAATTAGTGTAAATTGGTTGTTCATTGTATGACTGCAAATCTGCTTTGGCACGCAGTTTTATTGAAAGGTTCCACAGCAGGTTTGCGCATTGCCTAAAAACAAGTGAGACACATAGATCCATGGCGCACTTTTATACGCGAAATAACACTCTTCAAAAGAAAACTGGTATATGTTTTTGTATATTGTTTATAAGGGCTGCAACAACGTGGTAGGTATCTCTAATATATTGCCGGCAAGTATTTAGACATTGGCAATCGTACTGGTACTTGTCAATATACAGCATCACAATGCGGAGCCTTCCGCTACAGTGTCTCTCGTGGCTTGAGTTGCTTTGGGATGTTAAACTTCGTCCTGTATAGCAGCTTCCATAAAGTGAATTGCTGTTAGAACATGCGTTCCCGATATAACATTCATCAAGGAAAAAATATTTTGCTGCATGAATTTATATTTGAATGTTACATGTAAAAGGAAAATTAGTGTAAATTGGTTGTTCATTGTATGACTGCAAATCTGCTTTGGCACGCAGTTTTATTGAAAGGTTCCACAGCAGGTTTGCGCATTGCCTAAAAAACAAGTGAGACACATAGATCCATGGCGCACTTATATACGCGAAATAAAACTCTTCAAAAGAAAACTGGTATGTGTTTTTGTATATTGTTTATGAGGGCTGCAGCAACGTGATAGGTATCTCTAATATACTGCCGGCAAGTATTTAGACATTGGCGATCGTACTGGTACTTGTCAATATACAGCATCACGCATGAGAAAAGATGTGGTGTGTCCCGTAACGATTGGTATCCTTTCTTTATCTTAGTAGACTTCTCCGCAATATACCAGAATACTGCGGCGATAGAAGGGTTAGTAAGCAATCCTTTGGTCCAAAATGTCTGATGAAGCAATAATGCTCACTTGTATGATGGGAACATGTAGCCGCAAGGATTTTTGAAATAACTGCCTTAATGAGAAAGTTACAGGGTGTAGAACAGCCTGCTTGTGCTGGTTTCAATTTATTGCTCAGCCTTTTTACTCTTCTTGGCTTCCAAGAAAGGTAGGCATTGTCCGCTGTCGGGAGTATGCCCACTTCGGCAGCATAACAAAATTTCAGTGAATATATCATCACCACACAGCCAACAACGGAGCAAGGCTTCTTCCACGTGGTGCTCATGTCGATGCGATGCTAGGGTCACCATAGTGGTGGGATATAAAGCATGGTAAATGCGTGGCCACAATCACATCACTGTGTGTTTCGTAGTGCAAAAAACCTATCAATGAAGCCGGTGCAATGTTAAGTTGTCCATGGGCAAGATTAAGTCACTGCAAAAGAGGAGGACTAGGCGGGCACAGGAGAGGGACGTGGGAATGGTCTTTTGAAATGGAGCATCTGCACGGCGCAGTGCTAGTCATAAAATATGACCACTGTGGCTGTGTGCATGAATTGTGTGAGCTTGTTTTGGAGATGTTAAAGAAAGGTCTGAGCCTGTTTACTGGCCCTTTAAAAAAGCATTCTGTGCAAGATAAACCAAGGCTAGACCATCTGTGCGTGTGTCCTCCCCCTCCCCCCCCCCTCAATGAACCCTTTTGCTGTCGCTGACATATCGGTACATTCTTCGTTATGCATTCATGTAACATTGGTCTTGCTTGGTTTTATGCACTAATAAATTGTTTTGCTCTTGTGTTTCCAGGAGAGACCCTCACGAGTTTTTTGCTTGGCCTGTAAATGACATTATTGCACCTGGCTACTCAACAATCATACACAATCCTATGGATTTTAGTACAATGAGAAAGAAGATAGATGACTGTGAATATACCTGTGTCAGTGAGTTCAGGGTAAGCACATAGGTATAAAAAGTGGCTCATATTTATTTTAGCATGCAAAATAATTACTGATTTCTATTGTTTCTATAATTTTTGTTCTCATCAAAGAATAACTTTCTTAAAAACTTTCCTTGATATACCGTAATTACCCGAATCTTACGCACATCTTTTTTCCGGCTAAGCGAGTTTATAAATCGCATGCGCGTTAGAATCGAGTACGAAAAAAAAAAAATGAATACGGTCATTCTATTGCCATCGGCATTTCTAAAATGGCGTCCCCTACGTGCGTCGGCATGGCGCGTCGGCCATTTCTGCCTATGTGTTTCCCATGTACGGCACTTCGTACGTGTGTTGAGGAGTTCGTCATCTTGTAGTGCATTAGCGTCGACGGCATGGAAGGGCTGACTTCAAAAACTCGAGTGCACCACGATGCCGCTTTTAAAAGAAAAGTCATCGCGTGTGCAGAAACGGACGGAAATCGGGCCGCATCGTGGTCGTTCGGAGTTCCCGAAACGTGCGCGCCGGACTAGCGGAAACAAAAGCAGTAGATTGTCGACAAGAAAGCTTCACGCAAAGCGATAGTTATAGCGCGAGAACAAAACTACGACACAGAGACAAGAAGGACACGAAAGACCAAGCTGTGTCGTCGTTTTGTTCTTGCGCTAAAACTATCGTCATGTATATCAACTAGCCCAAGCTGCCACACTTCACGCAAAGGCTTCAGTGGACCACAGCAGGGTCGGTTTCTGCAAATTGAAGAGCTGCTCGGTGAGCATATGCTTGAGCAGCGAGCGGCACAGCGACTTGTGACGACAGAACTGCTTCAAGTGCGGGCTATGCAGTTAGCCTTAGAAAAAGGGCTAATGCGGAGCCAGTTTAATGAGAGCAGGTGCTGGCTAACTAACTTTATGAAGAGGAGAGGCTTTTCCCTCTGAAGGCGAACGGGCATGCGCCAAAAGTTGCCGGAGGAGTACGAAAAAAAGCTTCAGTTTTCAGAGGTTCGTTCTAAACTTGCGGCACAACAACGGCTCCCGGCTTGGGCAAATTGGGAATGCCGATCAGACGCCTCTTTACTTCGACATGCCTGGCACCACAACCGCCGAGAAGTACGGGGCGAAGCAAGTTCGCGTGCTGACATCGGTCCACGGTAAAACTACAGTGACGGCAATGCTCTGTTACACGTCAGATGGGCACAAGCTTCCCCCGGACCTCATATTTAAATGGAAGACGCTCTTGAAAGGAGTCGTTTTTTCGAGTGGTGTGATTGCGCGGGTCAACGAGAAAAATGGGTGCGCGTTGCAATCGATGTCTTGTTGTTTTTTTTTTTTTTTTGTCGTGGAAACCGGGTGCGCGTTACAATCGAGGGCGCGGTAGAATCGAGTAAATACGGTAGCCCGACTGTTGCCACTTCTATAATTATAAAAGCGGCAACAGTCGGGCTATATCAAGAGACCATTTGATCGCTCTTTTATATGATTACTGTGTTTACTTACATAATATACGCACCCCTAATATTTAGCCAGCTATACTAAAAAAAATATTTACTCACACAATTTGCACTCCCCGACCCGTCTGAACCAGCTTGCCTGCATGTGTGCAAAGAGACTTTAAACTTTTGGATGCTTTAGGACTCGCCGAGCAAGTGAGTGCAGTCGTCCATAAAACACTCTGTGGGTGCGAAGTCTCTTTTTTTTAAGACTCCACCTGAACTACACCGTACTCAAACGCTCAAACCTGTTGACAGGTCATCAGAACTGCTTGGGCGTTTGCCTCCCTCTATGTCCCCATCTTTTCCGTGATAACATGCTTGTGTCACCGCGTCGCGGCATGGACAATTTTCTGCATTGGTGGATGCAGGGGGCATCACGTCAAATGTTCCCCTCTTTCTCTGCGTCCGCGCTGCAACGTAACGTACGCTTCGTTCGTTTTGGAAGTCAGGGTTTCCCCATTTGTTTGTCAGGTTTTTGCTGGTAATTTGCAATATGCTACAATAACTGTATTATGCAAGTATAGCGTGAGATTCAAGCTCGCTGTTATAGTTTGCTGAAGAAAACGCGAACGGTGCCGCTTTATAATGCGCTTGATGGGACCAAGGATGATGCACCATGGGAGGGTGGTGAGAGTGGCCGCGACTAAAATTCTCTGTTGGTCCTTATGACCAGTTTTTCGACTAGACCGCATCTGACTGGTTAAAGTGCATGAAAAATCTGTTAAGCACACATTGTTACTGCTTCTCATTAATATTATTAATATTTTACCTATTTATTTTTATATATTTTATTTTTAAAAATTTATATTGTGTGTGTGATGGTGTGTGTACTGTGCATGATAGGACTACATACTATTGCACATTATTTAATACGTGCTCATGAAATCTCCGCATAATTTGTACACCGCCTTTTCGGAGCTCCATTATCGCCAAAAAATATGCTAATTATGCAAGTAAAAAAAAAAAAGTATTTCAGTGGCAATGTTTTGCTACTTTATATTAATGCACCCTGTTAATAACTGCATTTACAATCTTTTTTGTGGTCCTTACATTATGCATGAGAAAAGTTTCATTGTGTCCTCAGTGCTACTGTGTCAGCTCACTTCCTTTTTCTTTATTTTTCCCTCGTCTTGTGAACAAGTTAAGGTATGCACATTATTTGAACTTCCAGTGGCTTAAGCACCTGAATGTAATTTTAGTTGATTTCTTGCAGGAAATATCACAATACCATTTTATTGCATTAACAATGGGAACAATACAGGTGGATTCTCACTGCCACCATGTTAAAGAGAATGCATATTGTCTGCTCTAAATAACTTCTCAACCATTTCTTGGTAGCTGCTCTAAAACTAAGTTTTAGGGCTTCTAACTGACCTGGACCAGCTATATCACTGCTGTGGCTGTGAAGTGTCACCTTACTGTGTAATATTAATTTGCTTGCAGGAAGACCTAAAGTTAATGTGTGATAATGCTATGACCTACAATCGACCTGACACTGTTTACTTCAAGGGTGCAAAGCGTATGTGGTACTCTGGAAACAAGCTCCTTTCCAAGGTATGTCTTGTTTTGAATAGGTTGTTGAAATGATATATGCTATGAATTCTAGCAGTACACAGACCACAACAAAGGGCCCGTAAACGACCTCCGATATTGTTTTTTTGACATTTCAAGTAGACACGTGTATCGTGTGCAGTATGCCATCGCAATCAACGATTCTACACATGGCAGCGCTACGAGCCACCGGTGTGCTACAAATTCCAAGAAACAATCCCTCCTTCTTTTCGGGCCTCTGCGTGACGTGCCGAACGAATATCTCTGACGGGCCATTCAAATATGCACACTAGCCACAAATATGCTGTCATTGGTTGAGCACTCACCAGGTGCCATACCAAATTTCAGTTAGATAGTGAAAGTTGTTGGGTGTCTGATGAACATTTTGCCACAAAAATTTTTTGAATCGGTTCATCACGAGCGGAGAAAATGGGTTTTTTGAAGCGGTGCGAAATGAGGATGAGAAGAGGCAAGCTCGAAACCCTTGCCGCTTCTCCGCATAGCCTTTGCAAGCCAAATCTCTTCCCTACTCTCTCCGGCATCCAACCAATAGGTCACGTGCGTATGACGTGCCCAAACAAGTCCAACCCCCGAGCATGCGAGCAGTGTTGCTTTGTTGACCAGCGTTATTTTGTGGTCTTCTGCCTGTTTCTGTGGGATGGTTTGGAAACGCTGGCTTAGACGCGGTAGAATAGACGAGTAAAATGAGTGCGCGCACGCGTAGGAGCATTCCACGGCTGTCATCTGCTTGATGCGCTGACCGCGGAGACACAAACGCATGTGAAACGCCGACACATTAGCTCGATATCTCGTTGCAATTCACGGGAGAAAAATTGAAAAAAGACACTCACATTCCCTTATTGCATCTCATTATTTATCTAGAGCTTTATTAATCTCTTCAAGCAATAAATTACATAAACTACACATGCAGTGTTACATAATTTTCGCCATGTCACCTGCGACTGTCTGCAACATCAGAGCAGAGTCGTCTACATAGAGTACCAATGTCACTGCATTGCCATGTACGTAGGGCCATTCATACGCGCACGTCATGCCTTCATTTTCTGGGTGCGCACTGGCAGAAGGGAGGGGGAGCAGCGTTCATCTTGAAATTTGACCCATTTCCGCGGTGCGTAGCGTTGCAAATTTTGGCAGACGTGATCACGAACGCCTCGTCTATGCATTGCGCTTGTCAGCCCAAAATTGTCAAACCTGGTGAGTGGCCCTGTAAGACTTCTGGTGAGTCTGCAAGCAGCTGTCTGCGCTGCTTGTTCGTCGTGTTCCCTGCGCGCATGCGTGCGAGTCCATTGTGTCGGCGACCCTTTGAAGGCGTGCATGCAACTTGGGGGACATACCAGCACGATTCCTATAAGCACGGGCCAGCAAGGCAGCCGCGATTCACCAATAAACACGCCGTTGATGGAGTCTACGAAGGGACGGTGTCACGGTAACTGGAAGTAGACTGTGTTTCAAACAGCGCATCAGGGATGACGTATGTCACGCGAGAGTCGAAGGGGCATGGGAGGGGTGCTCGGGGATAGTGCAAAGCGGCTTTGGAAGAGGATATCATGGAGGGTAGTGAAGGAGAAAGCGATAAGAGTGATTGTCGCTGCTTCGATAATGAAACGTGTCTAACTCCGCTATTTTGGCACCGTTTCGAAAAATGCTCAAGGCTCCTTGTTTGTTGTACGCTCGTGCGCAATTTCACTACCACAACTGAATTTCAACCTCTGGGTCGTTTACAGGCCTTTTAAGCCAAATTAGACTGCTGATGGAAAAATATAAGGACGCTTGAGCTACACCTTCAAGACTAGGGTGCAATAGCTTAATCAGGCCTTGTGTGCATCATCTTCTCAACTGGTAACCTGTTTCAGTTCTCGCTGCATGCTTCAATTGGCTCGTTAGGAAACGAACAATTCAGTGCGTCACCTTGGTTGTTTCAAAGTATTATTAAATGCCTTTTGCAAGCACAGTTGTTAAAGGCTTACTATGCCATAATTACCTTATTTCCGAATCAGTGAAGGGCCTACTACACTTTCTTAGGGCAACACGTGAACCTACGCAGCTGTTTACATTGCTTATAGTTCTGCTGCTGATAATTAAATATGTCTGAGCACTTTGTAATGAATCGGCCTTTAAAACACCCACTCGTTGCTCACACATCTTTTGACGCCTGTTGCGGTTCTATGCCTCTGTCACATAATATATGATGCGTTAAAGAGCCACTCACCAGGTTTGACACTTTTGAGCTGACAAGCACAATGCGTAGACGAAGGGTTCATGATCACGTCTGCCAAAATTTGCAATGCTACGCGGCGCGGAAATGGGTCAAATTTCAAGATGAACGCTGCTCCCCCTCCCTTCTGCCAGCGCGCGCCCAGAGAATGAAGGCATGGCGTGCGCGTATGAATGGCCCTACGTACACGGCAATGCAGTGACGTTGGTCCTCTACGTAGACGACTCTGCTCTGATGTTGCTAACAGTGGCAGGTGACGTGGCGAAAATATTTAACACCACATGCGTAGTTTATTTAACTTGTTTCTTAAGAAATTAATAATATTCTATATAAATAATGAGTCACAATAAGGTAATGTGAGTGTACTTTTTTAATTTTTCTCCCGTGAATTGCAACGAGATGCGAGGCTAATGTGTTGGCATTTCGCATGCGTTTGTGTCCCCGCGGTCAGCGCATCGAGCAGACGACAGCCGTCGTATGCCCCTGCGCGTTTGCGCACTCATTGTGTTAATCTATTCCACTGCGTCTAAGCCATCGTTTCCAAACCATCCTGCAGGAACAGGCAGTAAACCTCAAAACAACGCCGGTCAACAAAAACAAAACAAAACAAAAAAGGGTGTTGAACTTGTTCAAGCACGTCACGTGACCTCTTGGTCGGATGCCGGAGAGGGTAGGGAAGAGATTTGGCTTGCGAAAGCTAGGGTTTCCAGCTCGCCTCCTCTCATCCTCTTTTCGTGCCGCTTCAGAAAAGTTTTCTCAGCTCGTAATGAACCGATTAAAAAATTTTGTGGCAGAATGTTGCTCATTGGACACCCAACAACTTCTACCGTCCAACTAAAATTTGGTATGGGGCCTGGTGAGTGGCCCTTTAAAGGGGAACTCCAGTGCATTTTGGACCATACTGAGATGATGCTGCTTTCAAATAGTATTGACAGTCCTGCGACAGCTAGAGTGGTTCATTTTGCCCAGACACTCAATTTTAATCATTTTAATTAAGCAATTAACGGTAAGTCAAAAGAGAAACCAAAACAGGGAGCTGCTCCATCTTCCATGGTGGGTATGGAGTGATGTCACGAAATTCGTGTCCGATGATGTCACTTAATCCGCTACGCACCGCTACCACTGGCCACGGTGTAAACACAGCTCATGTGCCTCTTCTGATGCACGAAAAGCATGTTGTTAATGTCATTCCATGCGGAATGTTGTGCCAGCTCGTCTGAACAGTTAAACGAGTTCAGCAATGATTGCAGCTACAATCCCAGCACGGAAGTGTCGCCTTTTAATTTCAACCCGCCGGTGTGTAAAGCATCAGGCATGCCCCGAATTGATCTCCTCATTGCTCAATATTGTGGATGCAAGACCCAACGCCAAGGACGATTAACACGCTGTATGCCACTGATAAAACTGAACTGTGCTCATGTCGTCATAGCCTCAGGCGGGGTTTTAAAACAGTGTCCTCCTTAAGAGACCCCTCCACTTACATGACATTCATATCGGGCTTTTTCCAAAGCAGTTTCAACAAATCTTGTGCCTGTGGGGTAACACACCTGCTTGCCACGCAGCCAGCTTGGGTTAAATTCTTACTCGTACCCGGAAATTTTGATTATTAAAGACGATAGTCTTTCTTGGGAACCTTCAACGCAAAAATTTTGGTCTGCCTGTCTGTACATTTGTCTGTTGGTCCACTTTTAACGGCATTGGGTACTTGAAACGGCTGACGCTATCCGCAACGCCCACCTATGTTGCTCAAGGTTGAGCGTTCTTGCTTGTGCAATCGTCAATTAAAAAGCAATTATTGCGCATGTCTGGGGCACCATAACAACATGCATATATTCTGCATATGCATCTCTTACTAGAAAACGCATACATAAGTAATTTTAAGGACCGTAGCGCTTATCACGCTGCGCTTACCATGCAATGCTTGCACGGAACGGGGAGTGTTTCCAACGCTTTGCTAAGACGAGATGGTGGTGGCACCTACCCGTCGCCTCGCATTCTACACCTTATCATCTCTGAGATGGGCGTGCACGGCCACACGCTTTGTTTTCCAAAAGAAACTGCCAGATGGCGCTCATGTCTCACGTGTGACACGACTTGATGCGCTTGTTCGCCTCCGCTGCACGCTCGAGGCACTCTAACGCAGTGCCTCCGGAATACCATTCACCGATTTTCTTGTGCAGAACGTCAAATAAATGTTTTGTTCACTCTCTCCACACGCAAGACTATCGTCTTTCGACGACATTTGGAGATTACATGCAGATACAGGGCCAATTTTTTCATTTGTATTTTTTTTATTTTTTGGTCATGCACAGGATGATGAACAAGGGTGTCTTGAAGGGCCAGTTGGTACACGGTACTGAAAGGAACAGCGCAAAAACGAAATGGAGAAAGAATGATCAACACAACACAAGCACTGGCGAAGAACTGTCTGTAAATTTATTACACCGGGAAATACAAGTTCCTTAATTCGAACCGCAAGGGGAAGCCACCTCAGTTCGAATTAACGAAAGTTCGGACTAACGAAAGTGAAGAACAACAATAGTACACTGCGAGTGCGAGTAGTGCATAACAATTTATTTTTTGAAAAAATCTGTGATCGCGGTCTGCCTTTTTTCCTTGAAGGCGACAGAATACCAATCAAGAAGGGTGTAAGGCAGGGGGACACAATTTCCCCAATGCTGTTTACCGCGTGCTTACAGGAGGTTTTCAGAAGCCTAGAATGGGAACAGTTAGGGATAAGAGTCAATGGAGAATACCTTAGTAACCTGCGCTTCGCCGATGACATTGCATTGCTGAGTAACTCGGGGGACGAATTGCAACTCATGATTACGGAGTTAGACAAGGAGAGCAGAAAAGTGGGTCTTAAAATTAATCTGCAGAAAACGAAAGTAATGTACAACAACCTCGGCAAAGAGCAGCGCTTCGAGATAGGTAATAGTGCACTTGAAGTTGTAAAAGACTATGTCTACTTAGGGCAGGTAATAACCGCAGATCCGAACCACGAGATTGAAGTAACTAGAAGAATAAGAATGGGGTGGAGCACATTCGGCAAGCACTCTCAAATTATCACAGGTAGATTGCCACTATCCCTCAAGAGGAAGGTATATAACAGCTGTATCTTGCCGGTACTTAGCTACGGAGCAGAAACCTGGAGACTTACAAAGAGGGTTCAGCTTAAATTGAGGACGACGCAGCGAGCAATGGAAAGAAAAATGGTAGGTGTAACCTTAAGAGACAAGAAGAGAGCAGAGTGGATTAGGGAACAAACGGGGGTTAAGGATATCATAGCTGAAATCAAGAAGAAGAAATGGACATGGGCAGGGCATGTAGCGCGTAGACAGGATAACCGCTGGTCATTAAGGGTAACTGACTGGATTCCCAGAGAAGGGAAGCGGGTTAGGGGGAGACAGAAGGTTAGGTGGGCAGATGAGATTAAGAAGTTTGCGGGTATAAATTGGAAGCAGCAAGCACAGGACCGGGTTAACTGGCGGAACATGGGAGAGGCCTTTGTCCTGCAGTGGACGTAGTCAGGCTGATGATGATGATGACAGCCAGCACTTTTTGCTTTAATGAGCGAATTTGGTGGAAGGCCTCTTCTTCGCCTTCTTCAGAACTTAAGATGGATGGCATTCAATCCGGCCATGACTTCCGCAGCAGAGGGGCGCACTGGTGCTTCGTCCTCCTCCTCATCATCGTCACTGGCAGCGACAAGTTCTGCACTTCTCACCTGACAAATTATGTCGCCATCCGTGAGTGCACCGCACACCACTGCACTTGAGTCCACATCGACGTAGTCCACGAAGCAGACGTCTTCCAAAACGTCCGCCGTGTTCGAGCACTGGTAGCTCGTCAGCTTGCAGAGCTTCGGTGCTGAAGCCACAGTGGCGAAAGCAATTTGCTATCGTATGCGCTGTCACTTGCTCCCAAGCACGCACAAGCATGTGTAGGGCACTTAGGAGCGTCACTTGGTAGTTATTGCACAAAAGAAATCGTTATAACATATGACGCTGATAAAATGATTTTAAATCTCTAATTATACCCTGGTCTATGGGCTGCAGTACTGCTGTCGTGTTTGCTGGAAGGAAGGCCAGCTCAATGGCCTTCGTCTCAACGTTGACTTTATGAGCCGAACAGTTGTCCACAAGAAGCAGGACTTTGCGGCCACAGCGTTTGAACTTCTTGTCAAGCTTCCCCAGCCACTGCGCAAACAATTCCCTCGTCATCCATTCCTTTTTGTTGGCCGTGTAGACTGATGGGAGGGACCGGATGTTCTTGAAGCAACGAGGACTTCTCAATTTGCCTATCACAAACAGAGGCAACTTCTCGGTCCCGGTCATGTTCGCAGCAACCATCACAATTATCCGTTCTTTACTTTTCTTCACTCCCGTGCACTTGTCGCCTTTATACGTGATAGTTTTGGTGGGCAGCAATTTGAAAAATGAGGCAGTTTCATCCGCATTAATTATGTCCTGCGGAAAATACTTCCCCATGTAGCCTTGAAGCACTTCGGAGCGCCAACCTTCACACGTTTTCATGTTGACCGTGTTCATTTCACCCGACACAGCACGCAAAACGAGGTCATAGCGCTCGCGAAAACGGTGCAACCACTCCTCTGAAGCGGCGAAGTCGTCGTAGTCTAGCTGCAGGGCGAAGTCCGCTGCTTTTGCCAGGGCGAAGTCCGCTGCCTTTGCCAGTATGACTGGGCCATTCAGTGGTATGTCCTGCGAACGCATTTCCTTTATCCAAATGAGAAGCGCTTTCTCGAGGTCAGGATAGTTTGCGGGCCGCAACCTCCTCCTTTTGCTCGCAACTTCTGCCTCTAAGGCCTCTTCAATAGTCCTCCTATATTTTATATAAGTAGATAGGGTCGTTTTCGATATCCCATGCTTTTTCACGATATCTTGCTTAGGCAACAGTCCGGCGTCCACTTCCCGCAGGATATTAGCTTTCTCCTGAAGTGTTTTGGCACGTTATTTGCTATCATCTCGGAGCAGCAGAATCGCGATAGACGGAAAGCTACTACCGGCGCTACCGCAACAAACGTTAGCCGAGGCCTAACACCATTACAAAGAATCGCGACAGTCGGAAGCTACTACCAGCACCAACAACCGAGGTGTACGATGCCCGCCCGAGACAGAGACTGCAGAGAAGGCTGGGCGAAGCTACGACGCACCCGATTTGCTGTGTGCTGGTCATGCCATCTGTCGTCTAACAGCGACAAATACGCAGGACTTTCAAAGGCTCCGAGATTGGCGCTTAAAACAAAACTAATCTTGGAGGTTATGTAGGACGGAGAGCAGGCAGACGCCGAGAGAGTGAGATTGAGGGGGAGAAGGGGTGAAGAGTAAGTGGCGCTATTTTCTGTACTCTGGCCTCCTTGCCAGCTTCTCCGTTTTTCTCTTCGCTCCCTCTCAACGCTGCCTTGTAACTCTGCAGCCGCCCTATTGAGTGACTAGCCAAGCCGCCGGCGCGGTGGCGTGTAGTTCGAATTATCCGCGGCAGAACTTACTCGCGTTCGAATTAATGGGCTTTTTTATTCATAGGCTTGTATGGAGCTTGGACGGACCATAACTTACAGTTGGAATTATCCATAAATTCGAATTACTGAAGTTTGAATGAACGAGCTTTCACTGTATATAGCTGAAAACGGAAACAAGAGTATAACCATCACTTGCACATAATGGGGAAAAGCAAGACAAAACTTCCACGAGTTGAAATGTCCAAGTTAATCGTTCAAAAACATATCTTTTTTCAGGAGGGCGAGTGAAGGCTCACTGACGCTCATGTTCCTTTTCATTTTGATATGGAAAGCCTCGTTGATTTCGCGCTCTGTCTTGTTACGATATCTTGAAAGTATCTTGCAAATATGAAAGAACGGGGGCTAGAATCCGCTGTAATTGGCAGGATGGCTGCCCTGGCTTCGCCACGAGGCCTCTCGGCTGGCACAAATCTGGCGTTGGCGCCTTGCCGGCCGGCATGCCCGCACAAGCTACACCGGTACACGCTACGCCTATCATTGGCCGCGGCAACCCTTCTCTCATGGGCTGGCTACTACGGCGCTCGCACGCTTGGCAGATGCTCGCATGCCTGCAACAGAGGAAGTCATGCTCTGCCTTTGCGGGCGACTTCTCGTTCGTTCGCTTAGGCGGTTCTCCTTTTGTGTGGTAGCTGTGGCGCTGCAGGATAGTGTCTTGCGGAGTTTCTCTGCGAGCCCGCAAGCCCATGATTATCGCACTTTGCTGTATCTTGGGTTAATAAACCCATGTTTGTTGATGACCTGCCTCGAGTGCCATCTCTGCGCTGTGTCAGAGAGTCGAGGAACGCGGCCGTAACATCATTGTGCGTGATGGCAGTGAAGTACGTTACGTCCTTTCCTGGTCATGTCGTAAGGTAAGCCTTTTGCAAACCTGTCTCCACAAGTGCTAAAATGATTCGCATGCTCTGTCAGGCAGTCATTTAAACAGCAACTGGTCCGTCTAGTATAGGTGCGGCCACAAGACAATGGAATATTCTACGCTACATTGCTCTCACACTCCACGTATTGCGTCCTGTGTTTCTTGATGCAAGCATGCTCCTTGGGGTTGTCATCGTTTACTTTCTTGCGAAGGGGACCAAGCTTACGGGGAACTGAGAAAACGAGCTTTACGCCTACTTTGTAACAATTTTCTTGAGTGCATGGCTCACACCGTGTACATAAGGGATGACACAAATTTTCTGTCTTTTCTGTGTTGGGGTGTGTCTTGGTGCCACGTCCCGAAAGCTCGCTCAATACATTTGTTGCGAAGGCACGAGTAATTCTATCGGGTAGACGACGCATTTCAGTTGCTCGACTGAAATGTCCCCATCAAGTGCAAAGGTGAAAGGTCCGTAGTGTACACGTATCCTGAAGGAGTACGGCCACTAGCGTGGGTTCAGTCTTAGCGAGCCGCGGGGCATGCGTTAACCGTCTCCTCTGCGCGCGTGCGTTCGGACAACCATGGCGCTGAGCGAAGCCTGGCAAGAACACGGTACTGCTCAGGGTCATAGAACTTTATTGCCTGTGGCAACACCAAAACGCAGTACAAAGCTCATTGCAACAGGGTTGGAGAGAAAGCAAATAGGCTTATCCACACCTCGGGCGAGATGTACTACACAGGGTGCTGCGAGCACGTCTCCATGGGCAAAAGTGATTCATTGTGACACCAGGACAACAGGGCCCAGTCGCTCGAGTGATGAAAAACTCCGCTCGCATTGGCTTCCGAGAGGTACGGGGCGGCGTAGTATCACCACGCACTAGGACATCGCACTGCTCTTCGGCCTAGCGTTCGAAGGGGGGGGGGGGGGGGGCAACAAATTTTAGCGTTCGCCGTGGGCGTGAGGCGCCATTGGCGAAGTCCGAACAAGTCCTAAACAAAAGCAGCCAACTGACAGAAAAGAAATGCTTGCTTACCCCATGTCGTCCGGGAAAGGTTCTCTCTCTCCCGATGTGCTCGCGCAAAACGTCCAGACTCTGCACACGGCGCCACAGTCGACATCTGCTCCCGAGTGAGAGGGCTTAATACTCACTCCCACTCCCCCAGCGCAACAAACTGCGGAGGAGAGGAGAGTCATGTCAGGATATGAGAACGCAGAATGAGGCGGCAAAGCCCGCACAATGGCTGGCTTTGCCGCCTCATTTCGACGAACGCGCAAGTCCGACGAATGCGCTTTGGTGGTGGTTCGGGGGTCCTGAATTTCTGGCTCGATGACGGAGCTGGAACGTTGGTGGGGATCAGGGAGGCCGAACTGGAATAGGCCGATCCAGGGATCAGGGAGGCCGAACTGGAATCGGCTGTTAGGCGTCTTGGCGTGGGCAGGCAGCATGTAGCTGCTGTCAGCTGGCCTTATGCAGGACGATAGTTATAGCGCGAGAACAAAACGACACAGAGACAAGAAGGACACTGTGTCGTTGTTTTGTTTTCGCGCTATAACTATCGTCATGCCATACCAACTAGCCCAAGCTGCCACACTTATGCAGGAGCCAAGGTGGAAGGGGCAGCAGGGCTTGTCGGCAACGGCCGAGAGCAGGGCACAGCCGGACTGTCTAATGACAGTAGGCCAGGGCCCCGAGCATCTCTTGTGTCCACGTCGATGGAACGAAACCACGACTTGCACTCTGATTGATTGATTGATTGATAATCAGTCAATCAGAGTGCAAGTCGTGGTTTCGTTCCATCGACGTGGACACACTCTTCCCGGGCACGCACACAGCATCACACACGTACACATGCACAAAAGCACGCCCACACACACACCGCCGACGACTGCACGAGCAAAGGTGCAAAACGTCCTTTTTCCCTCTCCCCACGCATAAGCACCAATGTTCACAACTCCCTTTGTCAGTATACAAAATACCGCACAAAAAGTGTTAAACAGAGCAAAAATGGCACTTAATATTAGGCCAGAAGAACATATAAACATAAAATACAAATGAACACTTGAAAAAAAAATATTGGCCCCGTATCACATGTAATCTGCAAGTGTCGTCGAAAGACGATAGTCTTGCGTGTGGAGAGAGTGAACAATTTATTTGATGTTCTGCGCAAAAAAATTGGTGAATGGTAGTTTAGAGGCGCTGCGTTAGAGTGCCTCGAGCGTGCAGTGGAGGCGAATGAGCGCATCAAGTCACGTCACACGTGAGATATGAGCGCCACCTGGCAGTGTTCTTGGAAAACGAAATGTGCAGCTCTAAGACTCAGAGGTGATAAGGTGTAGAACGCAAGGCGACGGGTAGGTGCCATCACCATCCCGTCTTAGCAAAGCGTTGGAAGCACTCACCTTTTCGTGCAAGTGTTACATGGTCAGTGCAGCGTGATAAGCGCTACGGTCCTTAAAATGACTTATGTATGCTTTTTCTAGTAAAAGATGCACATGCAGAATATATACGTTGTGTTATGGTGCCCCAGACTTGCGTAACAATTGCTTATTAATTGACAATTGCACAAGTATGAACGCTAAATCTTGAGCAACATTGGTGGGCTCTGCGGATGGGGTCGGCCGTTTCAAGTACCCGGTGCCGTTAAAAGTGGACAACTGTACAGACAGATAGACGAAAACTTTTGCATCGAAAGTCCCCAAGAAAGACTATCCTCTTTAAAAAGAAACACTGGCAGCAAACTGGGCGGGGTCGGCTTCTTTATGAGAACAGGCCGTAGAGAAGCTAACCTATACTGAGGCCTGCGATGTGGGCACGGCTGAGTTTTCCCAAAAAGGGGATCTTTCAGCAAGTATGCGCCATGGACGATCACTGATATTCGATTCGTAAGACTGGGCGGCTTGCCAACCCTTGGTTCCACTGTTTGTCAGACGTGGCCGGCACGGCAATAGCGATAGATGTCATGCTTCGTGCCGGGCCAGGTCACAATGTTGCTCAGTTTTCGAAAACGTTCAAGCCACTTAGATGACTAGCCGTGAGTTCGTCATGAGAGAATCACAACAGTGCGGCTCTCAGACTTTTTTGGCAGAGCCACTTTAAATGGACCCACAGACTTCTCGTCGGTGGCTATATAGTTCAGCAGAAGCCTGTCATGGTCCAGCAAAATGAATCCGCCGGAGACTCAGGGACACATGCCGTTTCCAGCCCCCTATTCGTGCCCGCTGCACTGCAGCAACTGCCGCGTGCACGGCATCACGGGTTTGCTCTCAACATTGTGGCCTTCAGAAAGCTCCCCCGCTCAACCGCTACGCGATGCGCCGCTTACTTCGATAGCAGTGAAGGTCGTCTGCATGGGGACTCCCCCTTTCGCCGAATGGCAGCGAAGTCGCTGTTTCGCTCCCGACGCTTGCATGTGCAAAGGCACCGCAAGCGGCTGTCGCACTGGGATCAAGGTTCTCAGCAGACAACAGGGGGCACGAGATAGCGTGTCAGCTACCACGTTGGTTTTGTGTTCACCACAAAAGGGGGTGACGACATGAACGGGTGCAGAGGAGTGTCCGTCAATAGAGGCAATGGCCTCTTTGTGCAAGGCGGCATTCGCCTAAAAAGGTCAGCAGACAAAAATGCCACGAGCAGGCTTGTTGTGATGAGCTCGAATCGCACAGGCGAACTAACTCGCTAAAAGCAGTCAAAAGCATTGAGATTTCGATACCGCGTTGGGGGCCACTGTAGTGTACATGTGTCCCGAAGGAGTGCAGCCACTAGCGTGGGTTCGATCTTAACGAGCCACAGGGGACGTGTTAATTGTCGCCTCTGCACACACGCGCTCGGACAGCCATGGCGCCGAGCGAAGTGTGGCAAGAACACGGTACTGCTCAAGGTCGCAACACTTTATTGCCTGCGGCATCACCAAGAATGCAGTACAGAGCCCGTTGCAACAGGGGCGGCGGGAAAGAAAATGGAATTATCCACGTCACAGGCGAGAAGTACTTTACAGGGTGCTACGAGCAATTATTGGTGAACAAAAGTGATTCACGGTGACACCAGGACAACAGGGCTGTTGGTGAAGTTCGAACGAGCTTCAAGCAAAAGCAGCCGACTGACAGAAAAGAAATGTGTGCTTACCTCATGTTGCCCGGGAGAAGTTCTCTCACTCCCGACGCGCGCGCGCAAAACGTCTTGAGGGACTCCGCACACGGTGCCACAGTCGACATTCGCTGCCGGATGAGAGGGGTTTAATACTCACTCCCGCTCCCCCAGCGTGATGGACCGTGGAGGAGAGGAGAGTCATGTCAGGACATGACAACACTGAAAGAGGCGGCAAAGTCTGCGCAATGGCGGCGGGCTAGCCCCGATTCCCACAGGTCCTGCCTTAATCAAGTGCAAAGAAGTTTTGGTGCCCAGATCAAGTGACTGAAATGCGCCAGCTACTCTACTGAACTACTCAGTGCCTTGGCAACAAATCTAATGAGTGACATTTCAAGACTAGGCACTAAGACACGCCCAGTCTAGGAAAGGCGGAAAATTTCTGTCGTTCCTTACGTACATGGTATGAGCCATTCGTTCAAGAAAATTGTTAGCGAAGTAGAAGTAAGGTTTGTTTTCCCGGCTCCCCGTAAGCTCGGCCGCCTTCGCAAGAAAGTCAAGGATAACAACCCCAAGGAGCATGCGTGCGTCAAGAAACAGAGGATGCATTACAGGAGTGTGTGAGTGATGTAGTGTACGGCATTCTGTTGTCTTGTGGCCTCACCTATAGACAGACGGTCACTGTTTGATCGACCGCCTGAGAGAGCACACGAATAAGCTTAGGACTTCAACAAGCAGCACCTTGGCAGCCCATTGCTTCTCGCGGGGCTGCACCCCGCTCTTTCATAATTGGAAGATACTCTCAAGATATCGTAAGATAGAGTGTGAGATCAACGAGGCTTTCTATATCAAGATGGAAAAAAACATGTGCGTCAGTGAGCCTTCACTCGCCTTCTTGGAAAAAGTGATTCTTTTTGAGTGGTTAACTTGGTCATTTCGACTCATGGCAGTTTCGTCTTACTCTTCACCTTTATGTGCACGTGATGGTTTTATTCTTGTTTCTGTTTTCAGCTATATATTTCCCAGTGTAATAAATTTACACAGTTGTTCGCTAGCGCTTATGTTGTGTTGATTATTCTTTCTTCGTCCCGTTTTTGCACTGTTCCCCTCTGTATCTCGAGAGGATTATTTTTTTTGCTCACAATTGACGACACCCGCACCGACAAAGAGATTGGAATTTCTGCGAAACGAGCTTCTTATAGCTATCGCGTTAAATTCTGTCCAAGAAAGGATACAAACAAGCAGGGTTTCCCCTGACGAAACAACAAATGGAATTCTGAATTGCTAACAAAAAAAAAAAAAAAAAGCCAGTCGTGGCCAGTTGGTTATTGGTCACACTTTGAGTGTACTCCTACTACTGGGCTTTGTATAGCCGCTAATAATTCTTCTGAATTCTGATTTGAATGTAACATACCAAATGACACAGCTTGTGTTGTTTTGAAAACTTATTGAAAGGTTTTCTTACTGCATTTCAGGATCAGCTTTTGGCATTGGAGGGCTCCCTTCCATTCTTTGCTGACCTGACATCTGAAGAGCTAGGGTTCGATATCAATGGAACTTCAGCTGCCCCTGATGTGAAGGCAACTACCGATGTTGCTGATACTCCTGTACCTGTAGAGGCTGCACCATTGGGAAGCCCAGAATTCGCTAAAAAGAGCAAGATTGGATCGTGAGTTCTGGCATATACCCTTTTAAGTTACATGTCCAATCATATTTAGAATATTTCACATGCCATTTAAATAGCAGCAAGCTATTGCCTTCAGCTTTTTTTTGTCTGCTTGTGCTCTGTAGCGACCACTGCAAGGGCTTTAGATGTTAAGCAGCTCGATTATTTCATATCCATGATGTTCCCATGGGAAAGCTCCCAATTCTAACTCTACTTACCTGTATGACTCATGGAATCACTTGTTTTTACCGCATCCTGCCGAGTTCTGTGTCAATGCTGCAGTAAGTTGCATAGCAAAGATACTATGGCCCCGCCATGGTGGTCTAGCGGCTAAGGTTCTCGGCTGCTGACCCATAGGTCACGGGATCGAATATACGGCTGCGGGGGCTGCATTTTCGATGGAGGTGAGAATGCTGTAGGCCCGTGTGCTAAGATTTGGGTGCACATTACCCCAGGTGGTTGAAATTTCCAGATTCCTCCACTACGGTGTCTCTCGTAATCATGTGGTGGTTTTGGGACGTTAAACACCACCCATCAATTGAGCAAAGATACTATGTGAAATTGCTACAAGTATGGTTAAATTTCCTAATCTAAAATTCAAGAGAGCATTAGGCGGAGATATATGGTCATGCATGGTTTCTTTTGACAACAGCTCATGTTGATTACCTCACCTAGGGTCTGCGAGGTTGAAAGTTTTTTTTTTCTTCTGTACATTGCGAAGTTTAGTCAAGTAAGTGTCGGAGGGTACTTGCAACATGTCCTTAGGAAACTGGGGTGCTCAGCCTTTGGACACAAGTGCAGTGCTTCCTGTGGTCGAGCAAACGTTTATTTAACAGTTTTTACAGCTGGTTGGTGGCTTGCCACACTGGTACATGCATTTGAAGAACGTTAAAATACTAAGCCTGCATGGCACTAGCAATATGCATTGCCCCTGAAATTGCGTGCTGGCGGGTTTCTCTCCTGCCGTCCCATTCGCACGAAGAGGGCGTAATTTGAGGGAGGCGTGGCCAGTTCCTTCTCCGAATCGTGGCGCTCACTGAGGGTCGGAAAGGCTTTCGTGCTCTTGCCACAGCTTGCATGAGGCGAGTAAAAAATGGATTTGCACTTTTAGATAACCTCCCACTGAGTTGGAAATGTTTGGTCAAGGTGTACGAGAGGCAAAGTGCTTGCTGGGGCCTATTTATAGTCTAATGCGTTTTTCTTTCCTCTATATATGTGTCTTCTATGTAAGAGCACTTATAAGTGCGATGTTTCTGCAAGAGATCCACTTGTGCTGGAAATGCACTATACCTCGAAGTTTGCGGGTTGTATAGTATGGGGGCGCTGGTGAAGGAGACCAAAAAAAGGGAACGATTATTAGGCTGGGCGCGATGACGCTCAGGGCTCAAGCTTTCCCTGCCGCTAAAGACAGATCAGTCATAGCCAGGTCTAAGTAAATTAAAGGTGTTTTTCATATCGCCCCAGTGTTCTCTGTGAAAACCTCATATGAAAAGTTGCCATGATAACACAGATAGCTGTATTGATAGCTGCACAGATAGCTGCATTGGAAACAACTGATCACCAACGATCCCACAATCGCTAGGGCAGCAGTTACATAAAAGTGGCACATACAAATACGCCTGTGACCGGCACACCTTGAGTGTACGTCTCTGTGCTTGGTGGTGCTGGCCTTAATAATCCGGCACCATCGAGTAAGTATATTTCGCCCATATCCTTGAGCAAGAACATGAAAGAGCCAAACGCTGTGAGACTAGCTTGTCAGGATTGCATCACACAAGCCATGAATATGCTATCCAAAAAGCTCCTTTTATCGATCGAGGTCATGTAGTTTGAAAAGAAGCATCAATTTAATTGTGCCTAACCAATTAAAATGGAAAAGAACTTCTGGCAGGCTGAGTCACATCAGTGTTAAGGAAGACCAGCGGTACAGAAACTAAACTTTTTGAATCTCCGCTGTGTATTCACAAATGCCACACCAGTGATAATAGTGATACAAACAGCACAAAAAGAGATAATGAGGTAGCACAATGTGTGCACAGTGGGGATGCCAAAATTTTCTCCGTTTTTCGCAACACACCAGTGAGGCATTCACACAAGGTAACCGCTCTAACGCTGCAGCATAAGTGTATTATGCATAGAAATAAGGTCGAGCACGTGCTGGATAGGAACGCTAATAGAGCCGATTAAACTCTGCACTCGGGATCAGCATTCTTCATGCTGTTTTCTCGCAATGCCTCCGATGCCTCCGGGTCTAGCGCGACAGCTGCGCTCACAGCGCACAATGCTTCGCACTCACCCACAAGGCACCCAGTTCTCTTTTTCAACTACTTCCTGTCACACCGTAAAAACAAGTGACGAGAAGAAGGGTGGAGGCAGTCGCCATACATGTAGACCACCGTGGTCTAGACCGAACCTTGCAGGTCATAGAGTTTCCTAAAGATAAAGGGCTCCGGAAGTTTCGACCACCTGGGGTTCTTCAATATACACCCAAATTGAGCACACAGGCCTACAATATTTCCGCCTTCGTCAGAAACGCAGCCGCCGCAGCCAGGATTCGATTCCATCAACTAGAGGGGACTCTGGTGCTGCAATCCTTCAGGGGCCTTGAGAATTATGGGTATGACATGGATTTGCCTAGTCTTCATGCTTGCAGTGCGGTGAATGCACTTGCGGCTTCGTTTATTGCTGTGTTTTGGGGTTGTTTTGAATGAAAGAATGAACAGTTTTTCACTTTGTGGCCCGATTTGAAACGGTAAGCCTAAAAGATTAAGGTGGTTAAGCGTAACTGCTGAACATTTGCCGATTGTTGTTTCATGACAAAGCAGCTTCAAACCACACGAAGCTAAAATGAATGTAAAGTACAAAGACTAGGCACATCCATGTCGTACTCATTATTCCCATGTATGGTGAAGCCTATGCGTTGCAGTTCCCATAGACACTAGCGCCAGAGTTCCCTCTAGTGTATTTTTAGGAAACTGTCGTCGGTGCTGCGATAGCTCTGGACAAGTTACAGTTGCATTTTATTCATTTATGGACCATTTGCCTTCTCAGTTTTATTGTGTTTGGTGATATATTGGGCGTTTTAAAATTAGCGTTACAAAGTAGAAAAAAAAAGATCATCGAACGAATCGATGTGCATGCTGGTATGCTGTGCGCTCTGCATTCTGCTGTGGTCTCGGTTGCTGCCGGAATCCTCAGTCAGCGTGCCCTCTCTCGTCAGTCAAGCATGCAAGGCCTGCGAATTTTTTTTTTTTTCTGAGGAGGAGCTCATCAGTTAGAACAGATGGAGAGAAATCAATCTCAGAAGCCATTCAATACAGTAGAATCTCAGAAGATACGATTATGGTTGATGCAAATTTTAAGGTTGTTTTGGATGGACTACATTATATAAAATACATTGTGATTCGGTGTAATACGTATGGTTTTCCCAGCCACCACGGATGATACGAATGTGCGATTGACCGCTGCATGCCAGCGGCGCAATGTGGCTTGTCAGTGGGAGGAAGGTCCGTTCACTCTAGACCTCGAAGGTAGTGAATATGGCAAAACTCCCCAGAATTTTCCTCGCTTTGGTGGCCGGAAAAAAAACGCCGCGAGGCCGACGTGAAAAATTGGTTTGGGACCAATTTGCCCGCCACGCGATCGCCTTTTTGCTTCACGGCTTTGGCATCACTGGCTGCTCTATCTTTAAAACCACGTGATGTCAACAGCCTGCCCGCAAATGAACATGGCGGCAAAGGCATCGGCGGTAGGTCGCCTCGGTGCCATGGAGAAAGGAATCTTTCCTCTATGGTCGGCGCTATCGCGAATTACCTGCGCGGCACGTCAAAGCCAACGGCCTTGACAAGGACGTGGTCATCGAGAGCCTGGTGTGGATTACGATCGCTGAAAACACCGGAAGTAGAAGGTGCAGCAGCAGCGAGTCGGCTTACCCGAATGTGTCTTGCTTTTGCACTGCCGGCTGAATCCGTCGCCACCACTGTGTCCGCTTGTGTCATTTCGGCTGGCGTGTCTTCCGAAATAACTTTAGTAAAGGCATAAACTGTTTCTTTTCAGTGCCTTGTATGCATAATTATAACTTTGTACGAACTTCAGTGCTCAGGAAACTGGCAAAATGGAATGAATTCTCAAGCGGCGATGGCGGGGGTGGCATGTGTACGACGTACAAAACAACCGTGAATGCTTTCGGCAGGCGCAGACATGGTTTTCCGGCCGCACTGGCATTTTCGCTTGAATTCTTCAATGTGAATTCTCCAGTACTCGTTTTTTTTTTTCATGTCGACTTCGCGGCGCGGTTTTCCGGCTGCTTAAGCAGGGAAGCGAGTGAATTTTCAATGAGTTTGGCCGCCTTTGCTTGCTCTGATGTCAACTGTGAGTGCGCTGCGCCAGCAGCATGAGCGAGAAAACCGCAGCACTTAAGAGACAGTGAAGGCAGGAAAGTTCAAAAGAACATCACACTTTTTTTTCAGCAAGGTGTAGTTGCGAATGAAGTTCTTATTCATAATTTTTATCAGCTTTAAGTTGATAAGAATTCGGGCTGATACAAATATTTTACGCGCTCCCTTCGGATTCGTATCATCGAGATTCTACTGTATGGAACTGTGTTGTCGGTGTGACTGCATGACGTCAGCCCATCAACTGGCTGAATGCAGTTTAGCCAAGGAAGCTTCTGGCCAAATGCCCACATGCATTTAGGATGTCACATTGTAAAGTGACATTGACTTGGTTTTCAATTCTCAAAGGTAATGGAAGTTCTTCATCGGGAGACTTGTTATAGCATGCCTGCATGCTTTATTTTTTTTTGATATCTAGGCAATGGCACTACTATAAGTGAGCAAGATAAGATGACTCCATCGGTTCTCATCTTTGCCTGCTGCCTTGTGAATTGTCTGTATTAGAAGTTGCAATGAGTTTTTGTCGCGGCACCATTCAGAAGGGGGTGGGAGTGTGGGGAATAGAGGACATCAATGAAACTAGTAGCATATAATAATGTGCAATAGCAAGGTGCTAATGTTAATCCTGTTAGTGAATATAAATACTTTGTGACAAGCTCCCTTATCGTTGTAGATAGTGTTAGCCAAGATGTCAGTTTAGCTGGCCCTACTTACCCTAGTGAGGGCTCTTAGCAGAACCTTGAGTAATAACTCGCAGTTCTCGCGTGTTTGTCTCTCTTGTAGGGATGCTTTCATCAACAAAGCAGCCTTTCTTTTGTGCCTGCTCTGTGGCTTGTCTACTGATACACTTGCAGTTATTTTTATTTGTAGGCTTGAAGTTTCACATTTCTATTTGTTGCTGCTGTTCTCTTCTCTAGAAGTGATGAGGCAGCATCAGAGGACCAGGTGGCAAATGAAATTTTACTTCAAGCACAAAAAGCAGCGAAGGCTGCAGCTGACAAGTTTTCTTTGAAGAAAGTGAATAGCAAGGTGAGCTGCAAATGTTAAACAGCTTCACAAGTTGTCTGCAGGAAAACAAAAGCTAAGGTGTTGTTACCCATGTGTAGAGAGGGAGATAGTGTGTGCTGATTCCTGTAAATATCTGTCATGATTCTTCCCATCTCGTTAATTTTTTTGAGCTTGTACCCATCTGACCTGTAACAGAGCATTGCCGTCACTGTAGTTTTACCGTGGACCGATGTCAGCACGCGAACTTGCTTCGCCCCCTTCTTCTCGACGGTTGTGGTGCCAGGCATGTAGAAGTAAAGAGGCGTCTGGTCGGCATTCCCGATTTGCCCAAGCAGGTAGCCATTGTTGTGCCGCAAGTTTAGGACGAACCTCTGAAAACTGTGAAGCTTTTCATCGTACTCCTCCGCAAAACTTTTCGCATATGCCCGTTTGCTTTCGGAGGGAAAAGCCTTTCCTCTTCATAAAGTTACCGTATTTACTCGATTCTACCGCGCCCTTGATTGTAACGCGCACCGGGTTTCCACGATGAAAAAAAAAAAAGTAAGACATCGATTGCAACGCGCACCCATTTTTCTCGTTGGCCCACATGATCACACCACTCGGGAAAATGCTCCTTTCGGGAGCGTCTTCCGTTTAAATATGAGGTACGGGGGAAGCTTTTGCCTATCTGACGTGCAACGGAGCATTGCTGTCACTCTTGTTTTACCGTGGCCCGATGTCAGCACGCGAACTTGCTTCGCCCCGTACTTCTCGACGGTTGTGTGCCAGGCATGTCGAAGTAAAGAGGCGTCTGATCGGCATTTCCGATTTGCCCAAGCAGATAGCCGTTGTTGTGCCGCAAGTTTAGGACAAACCTCTGAAAACTGTGAAGCTTTTCATCGTACTCCTCTCGAAACTTTTCGCATATGCCCATTTGCCTTCGGAGCGAAAAGCCTTTCCTCTTCATAAAGTTAGTTAGACAGCACCTGCTCTCATTAAACTGGCTCCGCATTAGCCCTTTTTCTAAGGCTAACTGCGTAGCCCGCACTTGGAGCAGTTCTGTCGTCAAAAGTCGCTGTGCCGCTCGCTGCTCAAGCATATGCTCGCCGAGCAGCTCTTCAATTTGCGGAAACCGACCCTGCTGTGGTCCACTGAAGCCTTTGCGTGAATCTTTGCTGTCGACAATATTCTGCTTTTGTTTCCGCCAGTCCTGCACGCACCTTTCGGGAACTCAGAACGACCGCGATGTGGCCCGATTTCCGTCCGTTTTGGCACACGCGATGACTTTTCTTTTAAAAGCGGCATTGTGGTGCACTCGTCGAGTTTTTGGAGTCGGCCGTACCATGCCGTCGATGCTAATGCACACCAAGATGACGAACTCCTCAGCACATGTACGAAGTGCCGCACATGGGAAACACATAGCCAGAAATGGCCGATGCGCCATGCCGACGCACGTAGGGGGCGGCCATTTTGGAAGTGCCGATGGCAATAGAATGACTGTATTCATTTTTTTTCTTTCGTACTCGATTCTAATGCGCATGCGATTTATGAACTCGCTTAACCGGAAAAAAGGTGCGCGTTAGATTCGAGTAATTATGGTAGTTAGCCAGCACCTGCTCGCTTTAAACTGGCTCCGCATTAGCCCTTTTTCTAAGGTTAACTGCATAGCCTGCTCTTGGAGCAGTTCTGTCATCACGGGCCGCTGTGCTGCTCACTGCTCAATCACATACTCACCGAGCAGCTCTTCTATTTGCGGAAGCCGACCCTGCATTGGTCTACTGAAGTCTTTGCGTGAATGTTTGCTGTCGACAATTTTCTGCTTTTGTTTCCGCCAGTCCTGCACGCACGTTTCGGGAACTCCGAACGACCGCGATGCGGCCCGATTTCCGTCCGTTTCGGCACACGCGATGACTTTTAAAAGTGGCATCGTGGTGCACTCGTCGAGTTTTTAAAGTCGGCCCTTCCATGCCGTCGATGCTAATGCATTACAAGATGACGAACTCCTCAGCACACGTACGAAGTGCCGCTCATGGGAAACACATAGGCAGAAATAGCCGACGCGCCATGTCGACGCACGTAGGGGGCGGCCATTTTGGAAGTGCCGATGGCAATAGAATGACTGTATTCATTTTTTTTCTTTCGTGCTCGATTCTAACGCGCATGCGATTTATGAACTCGCTTGACCGGAAAAAAGGTGCACGTTAGATTCAAGTAATTACAGTATTTTTGAAAGAATTGTGGTGTTCCCCTCACAACATCACAGCTAACAATTTATATGCCTTGGTCAGAATTTCAAAGCTATCCTACTTTTGTAATCACAGAAGGCCATAACATTCAGAGAACCTAAGCTTTTGTGGCTAATTGGTTGATTTGTTGCTTAAGAAGCCACAAGGTAATACATTGCAGTGATACTAATGAGAGACAGCTAAGCACCGCAGTCTCGCTACTTCCAGCACAAAAAATTTTTTAAAAATCTTGTGGTCAGCTGAATCGAGTGCCTGTAGAAAACAAGACGTGCTTCACTGCAACACAGTAGTGACGCTTGAGCAGCATGTTGCATGCTTCTCGCAATTACAGCACCTCATGATTTACCCAATCTTTCGCCGCAAATCCGCTGGAACGCCGGCCCGTAAGAGCCACAAAGCAATGCATTGTAGTGACACTGAGTGGCAGCTAAAGTACCCCAGCCTCGCTTCTTCCAGCACACACATGCACAAAAAAAGTCTCATGGTCAGCTGAAAAGTGTGCCTGTAAAAAACAAAATGTGCTTTACTGCAACACAATGGTGACGTGCGAGCAGCATATTGCATGCTTCTCGTCATGTCAGTGCGTCGCGATTTACACGTTATTTCTGGAAATACAAAGAAATTAATAAAGGACAGTCTGTCGGAATTTACGATGTATAGAACCTCTGATTGCCGGTTGCTCCAGCAGAATGCACACTTGCACAGCTGGCGGAGTTCTTGCCTGCAACGCCTACTTCGAAAAGTCAGTTCAAAAGCTTCAGTGATCATGTTTCCCAACCAAAACACATTGCGAATTTGGTCACACTGGCCCTTATTAAATTTTTTTATTTTACCAGAAAGAATCGGCAAATGGTCGCGTCATGGTGCTGGCGCAGCAAGGTGAAGGCGACATGCTGTTCGCGTGTCACTACTGTGTTGCTCTGTAAATGTCATATTTTCCGCAGCACACATTTGAGTTGATTACGACAGCATGCTCTTTTTTCCCCCTTCTTTTGTAGTGGCAGCAGTAAGGCCCGCTGTCACTGTTCCCGTTAATTAGGGAGGCAATCGTCGGGCTAATTCAAAGAACTGAAGTATCAACCCCTTGAACTGCATCACGAAAGTACGGACAATTTAGATGTGGTCCTATTCAGCGTGCCAGTGAACGCTGGCTGGGGTCCAAAGAACAAGTCAGAGCCAATATTTGATACCAAAACAAAGAAATATATTCTCAAATAAGGCAGATCAAACAACACACAAGTATGCACACTCTGCAATAATCTAATACAATACGTCACCGACCAAACAACGGGTTACAAAATACAATTAGATACACTCAAAACAACGGACACAAGCAACGACATGCGCTACAATGCAATCTCATGCATTAACCAACCAAGACACATAAAGAATAAAAAGTTCATCAAATCTATTCAGTCCAAAGTTCTTAGAATAAAGCTTGAATGCTTCTCTTCAAGGAAACACTCACTAAAAGTACAGGAATGTTGTCGTTCCGCTGCTCCCGAAGTTCTTCTTCCAGGAAACCTCGCGTCGCCAAATGTCCATCCTTCGATAAGAAGCCTTTCTCGCCGGTAACACATCGTCCACTCACGCGCTGCGACAGCAGAACGCGTCTTTGCCCACTGGCGGTAAAGAGACAATTTTATCTTGCTTGTAATACAAGCCTTCACCCGCAGGTGGAAAACCTCTTCATTTCATCTGCTTTGTCACTGTAGACATAAGCCTTTGCCCGACGGCGGAAAAACTTTCTTCATCTCTTGCTACTGCCGCAAAACTTTCATCTTCTGACCACCATCCTCTGCTCGCTTATATACATTTGCCCTAGGTTCCAGAAGCTTCGTCGGCGCGCTGCACAGCTGAAGCTAGGGAAAAGGCGAGCCTTTTCGAGAACTATTCGCGACGTGATGCAACTAGGGAGTGACTCATGCTTTCCTTCTCGAAGATTCTGGAGGTCGCGCGGCGATAGATGTGAGGAGGTTGGTCAGTGCAGCGATGACACTTTCTTAGGGGGAGAGACAGCGTTCCTGAGGAGGCCTTTTATTTCTTTTCTTCTTTTAAACCGGTGTCTGGCACTTCCGAGCGGATCCTGGTATTGTCGCCGTTGCTAGAACTCGGAGACGCGCGCTTTCTTGAGCTTTCATTTGTGACTCCTGCCATTCCTTTGTGTTTTCAACAAAATTGGGACCAGGTATTGCTAGAAGACATAACCTTTGGAGCCTCAAACTAGCCGTCTCAGCAAATGACCTGCCCTAATTCCTTTGACTAATTCCAAGTTCCTTGCTTCCCACTTTTTTTATGTTCTGTAAACTCGAAAACTTGTTTAATCTGAAGATTGCTCACAGTCCCTGTGACTTTGAATTAATGAGGTTTTACTGTAAATCAAGTTCTGCGTGTCTCCATTGGGATCAAATGGTAAAACCGAAAAAGTGGAACCGTAAGAGTTTTTCCCCATAGGCATTGCCACAGACTGTGTGATTCTTTAGCGCTAGAAATCACTTGTTTATCTCTCATTTTGTTTATGTTCTGTTTATCTCTGTTTATCACATTAATTTTCAAAGGTTTTTGTAAGTTCTAGGAATTTGCAGCACCTCCAAGTCGGCTTGCATTGTCATTATAGCTTGAAATTTCAAGTGGAGGGTCGAACACGTACACTTACACCAAATGCACTGCGGGACAGAAAACTGCTATCTACATGTACAACAAAAACACTGAAAAGGTTAAAGGTGGTTGAAATTGGCAGAGTCCTCCACGATGGCTTTCTTGTAGTTGTAGTGGGGTTGGGGGATGTTAAACACCAACAGTTGATTGACTGGCAAGTGCGTGATAAACCTCCCAAGTGACGCCAGAAATTATTACATGTGTCATCAATGTCGGGTAGAATACCAAAACAGTAATGTTAGCCTACTGATGTGCCGTCTGCAACATTTTGCATGTGTACCACTGCTTAGAGGCACCAGTTCAACCAAATGCGTAGCTGTGTCTCGTGGCAGCAATACCATGTCACTGCTATCGGTGTTAGACAAGTACAACCATGAGCAATAGAAAGGTCCCTTCTGCAAAAGGGACCTTTCTATTGCTCATGGTTGTTCTGCAAAAGGGACCTTTCTATTGCTCATGGTTGTACTATGTGGTAAAATATCATGTTTTAATTTTTTTTTCTTTTTTTTTCTCAGTTTGGCTTTCTACGTCAGGTGGAGGATGGAAGCACCACATTATCAATATTAAATCCAGACTGTGGGAGTACTAATGGTAAGCGATATATGTATTTCAACCTTTTTTTTTACCTTTTACTGTATTTGTTAATGGTTCTGCTCCATTGGCTGTAACATTATATTGTGTTTAATCCACTGTAGAGTCTCCTCATAATGTGCCCTGCATTCCAATTCCTGGGAGTGTTTTACGAATTTCGCCTAGTAATCGTTCTTGTCATCACATGTTGCAGGATCAAAAGAAATGAAGGTCAACCTAGAAATGCTAGTTGGAAAGCTTGCTCACGGAACTGGAACCCTCATGGACTTCAAGGATGAGATCAGAAACATTGCACGACCAAGTAAATGGCCTCCAATTTTTCTACCTGTACAGCTGTAATTTGCTCCGATGAAATAGCAGTACCAGGGCTTGAAGGCACAGAAATGCTTCATTAAGCAGTAAAAGCAATTTAATTTGACCGTTACTGTAAATGGAAAATATTATTGGACAATTTGTGGAGTATTATTTTTAAAAAATGTCTACTTAAATTGTGTCTACTTAGATTGATCCCTGCTGTGAAGGAAGTGTGCAGGACTCAAAAACATGCTGTCAAGTAGTTCGCTGCTGGTGCACGAAGACATTAATGCCCTCAATCATGCTACCAACAGACGACCAGTGCTGCATGTAGACTGAAAGCATGAGCAGGTTGCAAGCAAAAATGAGAGGCAATGGTAACCGCTGTTCTCTAATATGTCGCTGTGTGCCTTTAGATCTCGTTGCCCTTCACATATTCCGACAATGGAAAATGCTGGCAGTGCAGTTTGTGCAATTTATTGCGTATGAATTTTTGTTTTGTTTCGTTTAAGGGAGGAGGTGGCGTTGAAAAAAAAACTTTTTGTTAGTTGACCTAGAGCAATGAAATTCGGCGTGCATTCTCATAAGTGTCTTGAATAGGGAAATATGCAGTTTCATCATGATACCGTGAGTAGTTCTCAAGTTACATCATGCTACTTGGTTAGACTTATTTGGTCTGCTTATATGGCAAGCCTAGGGCTGTAACAAAACATGCCAGGAAGCTGCAAATGGTGTTGATCTTCACTCAAAAGAAGACTATTGGGTATGACAATCTCAGAATTTTTTTATCACTTTTTTTTTAATAGAGATCATCATGGCTGCCTACACACATTGTCAGAAAGTGTTATGTACAAGTCATCTTCTAGAAAAAAAAAACTGGGTCATAAACAAGAATTCTAACATTGTCAGACCCCCAAGAAAAGTTTTGAGATTCAGAAGAAAAAAAACTACATCAAAATGCGTCCAGTCATTCCCTTGTTACACTTTCCACGACCAATGCACAATGTCCAACACACACTTGTAAGAAAAAGCCTGTCGAAGTTTCTGACAGGCTTTTTTCCATTACTTTCTTATTTCTTGTTGTTGAATATTGATGAAAATTTGCACAGACACTACAAATGACCTTACAGTGTTTCCATGAAAATTTTGAGGCGATACCACAAATACTTTACGAGAGACAAATTATTTCTTCATTGAACCTCGTGGAGGGGCTGAGCATAATGTAAAAAAGAAAACAGTATTGAGAAAACTGCGTTTAAAGTTTCAACTTTTTTTTGTCTCTAAGACACCTAAAAACTGTGATCTCAGGTTTGTCTTGTGATATTTGACTTCTCAGGCATCTGGTCTCCGACCAGTGTGCCTTGGTTGCCTTTTTTTCCCCTTATAACCTCCTTTTCATGATTTACAAAGAACAAGTATGGATTTCAAAAAAAGTTCTTTGTATGAAGCAGTGGTGTGATAGGCATGACAGAAAAGATTGTAATTGAATGAGACCATATACTGAAATGATTACACATATTTCTTGGGCTGAAGTTGTAATTAGCATAATTAAGTACTTGATTACAAATAATCACTGATTTGGAGAGAGGTTTATTGCATCAGATAAATGGATCACACAATGACGGCCTATGTCTTCTTTCCAAATAACAAAGTTATGGGCAGAAGACTGGTGGCATAGAATTTTTTAGCAGGATAATTAATGACGCGAAACGGGCATATAAAAATTCGTGCCCCTGATTCATACGCGCTTTTTTGCCACTCTAGCCGTGAAACGCATCATCATACAGCGGGTCGCAAAACTAATCTACGAGGCTTTCATTGCCTCGGAACATTCATAGACGTTCGTGGCGATATCAAGCACGGCTCCAAGCACGTCTAAATCGCATCACAAAAGCTTATTGACAGCACTCCATATGACCGTGGAGTGCGCGGCCGCGTGGACAGTGCAGCCGGCGCGTAATGCACTTGCCGGCGGCGTTCGGTGACGATGCGCGAAATGTGTAACTACGAGGACGAAAAATCGGCGCGCACTGCGCTTGGCATCGCATTTTCGAGTGACGACACGCGAAACTACTAGCCGCTGTTCAGCACAATCCTTGGCAGTGAAGGGGGGGGGGGGGGGCGACGAGCTTGACTGTGTGGTCTGCTGCCGATGCGTAATATGCCCGTACATGGTTCAGAGGAGCTAGTGAGTGATGTGCTTCATCCCTTGCGAAGAAGCACGTCGCCAACAGTGCGGTAGCGCGTTGTTCCTACCCGCAATCTCGCTGTCAGCCGAGTTAGGGCTAAAGCCGACTCCGATGATGTGTTGCGCTCGTACACCGCGCGCCCGCTCGTACACCGCGCGCCCGCTCGTAGTAATCTGATCATGCATCCAGTGCGGCCACTCGTAGTAATCTGATCGTGCCGGCGCTTACAGCTTCGTTGCTTGCGAATAAGCACGTCGCCACGAGTGTGCTAGCGCGTCGTTCCTGCCCGCAGTCTCGCTGTCGCCAGAGTTAGGGCTAAAGACGACTCGGATGACGCGCCGCGCTCGTGGACCGCGCGCCCGCTCGTATAACCTGATCAGGCATCCGCTTACTGCTCCTAACTAAAGCTTAATTATATCTTAAGCGATCATCGAGCCGTGAACACGTCACGAAGTAGCGATTTTCGAGACCCATGTCCTTGCGACGCACAAGCAGCAGACGACGATCTCCCGGAGCGAGCGTTGGACGAATGGCGAGACGAGCTGAGACAACATGGCGGCCACAGCCAATCAAGGGCCTCGAAACGACCTTCAAACATTTGCTTTTTGTGCACTTGTTCTTAAAGGGAGGAGCCAGCTGAGGTGGGAAAGTTAAACATGGAGAAATGCTCTTTCCGGTTAACCAAAAAAGCCGGTTCCCGGACCCGCCATCGCGAAGATATAATTTTTTGAAAATCGCTGTTTTCTCGTGATTTACAGAAAAATTTTCGCTACCTAGGGGGGTGAAACGAATTTTCCGAAGCACTTCTGCACGGTTTTCGGTGTATATATTTTGGAATCGGGTAGAAAAAGGGTTCCAGAAACTGAAAACTTGATTTAAAAAAAAATCGATTTTTTTTGCCATTTTTTGTGATCCCAAAGCCGTGTCCCCCCTTAAACAAAGTTTACTTGTGCAAAAGCAACTTAGGCTAAGCTGTGCCAGCGACAGAGCACATTTTCATTTGCTTCATTTACTTAAGATATGAGCAAGTGTGAAAATGAAGACAGTTATGTTCATTGTATCACCACTGAAAAATTATTCTTTTCTATAATTCGCCTGCAGCATTGATCCTTCGAAACTATGACACATATAAGGACACTATGTGTGCAAGGTCCTAATCCCATGTTTCTTATTTTTCTTGGTCTAGGAAAACTGTTTCAGCTATTTTTCTGGGGGATATTCATTGGGCATTTGTCTATAAGCTATAAAAGTTATACATGAATTTTTTTTTTTTTCAATTGTTTATTACAGTCAAACCCACTTATAACCATCCCAGATGTGACAAGGTTGAAACGACCATTTCAGTGCACTTACGATTTGCCAATGCTACCTCTTGAAACTGCATCCACATATAGCGAACATTTTTGAAAGCCTTCTACTTTTACAGTGAACACTTCCGACACAGTTGCGCAAAAGATATGGTGCATATGAAAAAGAAAAAAAAGTTAATGGAACGGTCATACTAAAACATTGCCAGAAGCTCTTGCGTATACCAGTTTGTAGTTTATTCGTGACAAAGATATAGTAGACCAAAACGAGCACTGTATGCTTATTTTGGACACTGCGATCAAGGTCGCTCTCTTTCTAGGCATTTCATCACCGGAAAAATGGCACTGACAAAAGCAAAAAAGAAATAAAAAGAAATAGGCACAATGAAGACTTGCGGTCAGCTTTCGTGCGGCCAACTTTTCTGACGTCGTTCTCCGAGTCTGCCTTTGAACACAAAAAGCTATAAATCCAAGAAGCGATAACTTCTTGTCGCAGAAAAGGTCACTGTGACGCTCAACTTGCCGACATCATAATGTGCCGCCAAACATCTTTCGTCATTCGGTAAAGGCAGAGATAGGTCGATCAATGATAACGAATTCCGTGCAGTTGCGCCTGTGCCTTAAAACAGAAAAGCATCGGGAAAGATGGAAAGCAAGGTGGTTAGTGGCGATGAATGTACCATTTTGACTCGTCGCGGACAACCTTATCACAGTAATCTGCAGATGTCTGCTCGGCTGTGCTTGTTTAAACCACACAATGTGACAATCGCACCAGTGCGTCATGCTGCCCTTCGCAAGTTTGTTGCTGTCGCATCATGCGAGGCCGCTGGCGTGTCGCTCGCAAAATGCACGTCTTCATTATGTTGAACGAACAGGCTAGTCGCCGCACTCGAGCACAATACCTTGTGAAGCATGCATGAAAATGCACAAACGTGCACATACATTGTTAAACTGCAAATGGCCTGGCATGTAACGGCGAATGTTGAGTAAGCAACATGGTGCATGCAACTAGCCAGGGATGCTCAGTCCCACATGGTAGTAATGTGCTTCAGAGGTATGGCATGAGTGCTTTGTAAATGTAGTTAAATTCACCCGGGAGCACACCGCAGACGTTGCTTAACATGCAAAAAGCCTAACTTGTCACCGGAGGGGTTGGTTGCACTTTTTAATAAAAGTACACAGAAAAAAAGGAGGGTTTGGTCCCAAAGGGCACATTTTTGAGGGCGAGTCCATATACAACAAACTACTGATATAACGATTACTTATTGTGGCATTTTAAAATTTGTTGTAAGTGGGTTCGACTGTACTGATAAATACATAAGCTTATTGTATACAAGTTGTTTAAGAGGATAGCTAAGAATGCCATGTTAGTTACTTGCAGACTCCATTTATTTGGCAATAATCTGGCGAAGGCAGAAGTGTCGGTGTGTGTGTCCACTTGGGAATACTGCACCAGGAGCTAGAGTGAACACTTTCATTGGCCATAAAGGCACCAGATTTATTTAGAAGAAAGGTACGCTGAACCCATGACGGTGAGAGCCAATTAGCTCTGTAGCTTTCTCATTAGCACAAAAAAATGTCAGTGTCCAATCGTTAATTCATACCTAATCGCCCAACTCTCAATCGTAACACTGTAGTTGCTTGCCTTGTGCCGATTGCCATGAAAAAAAAAAGTGTATCAGCCAATGCTAATACTGCACATTTTTTAAATGAAATAGCACAAAAATAAAATTGCTTTTCATACGACTTTCATTTTTCAGTTTTTCCTATTTCTCAGCTCATTTATTTCCCGACTCCTATGTTTTTTATTCAGTCTCATAAATATTGTATCATCAGGGTTCTACAGTAGCACAGTTAAATGTTTATAAAGCATAAATGAAGTTCGTAAAATGTGCACTTTACTTCATTATATTGAAACATTGATAAGTTCAAACTTGATCGTGTATGCAAAGCATTCAGTGATGGATTTTTTTCTTACGTGGAAGGCATCAAACAAAATATGCAGTCTGAAAATATGCAGTCTTAATACGGAAAGCATTAATTTCAGCAATGTAAGAAGAAAAACTGTTGAACTCGATTCAGTGACTTTGGCTTGATGCCATGCCAGCAAAACCCTGATTTGAAATACAGTATAACCTCGTTAAACGTTGCCAAGTTCAGGTTCCATTGGAACCTGAACTTGGCAACGTTTAACGCTAGAACCTTATCTAGTGAGGGAAGTCTAGCTGTACTATTCGAGGAGCTAGAGGGTGTTAAATGGGATATAATAGGGCTCAGTGAGGTTAGGAGGACAGATGAGGCCTATACGGTGCTACAGAATGGGCACGTCCTTTGCTACAGGGGCTTGGCAGACAGAAGAGAACTGGGAGTGGGGTTCCTAATTCACAGAAACATAGCTGGCAACATAGAGGAATACTATAGCATTAATGAAAGGGTGGTAGGTATCGTAATTAAACTGAATAAAAGATACAAGATGAAGGTAGTACAGGCTTACGCGCCTACATCCAGCCATGATGACGCTTCAGTTGAAAGCTTCTATGAAGACGTGGAATCGACAATGAGTAAGGTAAAAACACAGTATACTACAGTGATGGGCGACTTTAATGCAAAGGTAGGGAAGAAGCAGGCTGGAGACCAGGCAGTAGGAGATTATGGCATCGGTACTAGAAACGCCAAAGGAGAGCTACTAGTAGAATTCGCAGAACGCAATAATTTACGGATTTTGAATACCTTCTACCGAAAACGAGAAAACCACAAGTGGACATGGAGGAGCCCTAATGGCGAAAATAAGAACGAAATAGGCTTTATAATGAGTGCACACCCTGGAATCGTGCAGGATGTGGAAGTGATTGGCAAGGTACGATGCAGTGACCATAGAATGGTACGGTCTCGAATTCGCCTAGACTTGAAGAAGGAACGACAGAAACTGATACGCAAGAAGCCAATCAATGAGCTAGCACTGAGAGGTAAAGTACAGGAATTCGGAGTGTCGCTGCAGAACAGGTACTCGGCTCTTAGTGAGGAAACCAACCTTAGCGTAGATACAATGAATGATAATCTGACGAGTATCATTACGGAGTGTGCAGTGGAAGTTGGAGGCAGGGTAGTTAGACAGGACACTGGCAAGCTTTCCCAGGAAACGAAGAACCTAATTAAGAAGCGTCAAATCATGAAAGTGTCAAGTACAACAGACAAAATAGAACTGGCAGAGTTTTCGAAGTTGATTAATAGACGTAAGGTATGCGATGTAAGAAGGTATAACATGGAGAGAATCGAACACGCTCTGAAAAACAGAGGAAGTGTCAAAGCATTGAAGAGAAAACTTGGGATAGGCAAAAGTCGGATGTATGCACTAAGGGACAAAGAAGGCAAAATAACTACCAATATGAATAGGATAGTTAAAATAGCGGAGGAGTTTTACAGAGATCTGTACAGTAGCCGAGACAACCACGACCTTAATACTATAAGAACTAGCAGTAACCCAGATTACACCCCACCAGTAATGATAGAAGAAGTCAGAAAAGCTTTGGAGAGCATGCAAAGGGGCAAAGCTGCTGGTGAGGATCAGGTAACATCAGATCTGCTGAAAGATGGAGGACAGATTGTGTTAGAAAAACTAGCCACCCTGTTTACGAGGTGTCTCCTGACGGGAAGAGTACCAGAGTCTTGGAAGAACGCTAACATCATCTTAATACATAAGAAAGGAGATGACAAGGACTTGAAGAATTACAGGCCGATCAGCTTGCTCTCTGTAGTGTACAAGCTATTTACAAAGGTAATTGCTAACAAAGTAAAAAAACATTAGAATTCAATCAACCAAAGGAACAAGCGGGATTTCGAACAGGCTACTCAACAATTGACCACATTCATACTATCAATCAGGTAATAGAGAAATGCTCAGAGTATAACCAACCACTATACATAGCCTTCATAGATTACGAGAAGGCGTTTGATTCAGTAGAAATATCAGCCGTCATGCAAACACTGCGGAATCAGGGCGTAGATGAAGTATATATAAACATTCTGGAAGAAATCTACAGGGGATCAACTGCTACCATAGTACTTCATAAAGAAAGCAACAGAATACCAATCAACAAGGGTGTAAGGCAGGGGGACACAATTTTCCCAATGCTATTTACCGCGTGCTTACAGGAGGTTTTCAGAAGCCTAGAATGGGAACAGTTAGGGATAAGAGTCAATGGAGAATACCTTAGTAACCTGCGCTTCGCCGATGACATTGCATTGCTGAGTAACTCGGGGGACGAATTACAACTCATGATTACAGAGTTAGGCAAGGAGAGCAGAAAGGTGGGTCTTAAAATTAATCTGCAGAAAACGAAAGTACTGTACAACAACCTCGGCAAGGAGCAGCACTTCGAGATAGGTAATAGTGCACTTGAAGTTGTAAAAGACTATGTCTACTTAGGGCAGGTAATAACCGCAGAGCCGAACCACGAGATTGAAGTAACTAGAAGAATAAGAATGGGGTGGAGCACATTCGGCAAGCACTCTCAAATTATGACAGGTAGATTGCCACTATCCCTCAAGAGGAAGGTATATAACAGCTGTATCTTGCCGGTATTTACAGTAATCAATCGAATGTAACGCGCACCTTTTTTCCGGTTAAGCGAGTTCATAAGTCGAATGCGCGTTAGAATCGAGTACGAATAAAAAAAATTACGGTCAATCTATTGCCATTGGCAAATCAAAAATGGCCGCCCCCTACGTGCGTCGGCATGGCGCGTCGGCCATTTCTGCCTATGTGTTTCCTATGTGCGGCACTTCGTACGTGTGCTGAGGAGTTCGTCATCTACTAGTGCATCAGCATCGACGGCGTGGAAGGGCCGACTCCAAAAACTCGAGTGCATCACGATGCCGCTTTTAAAAGAAAAGTCATCGCGTGTGCAGAAACGGACGGAAATCGGGCCGCATCGCGGTCGTTCGGAGTTCCTGAAACGTGCGTGCGGGACCGGCGGAAACAAAAGCAGAAGATTGTCGACAGCAAAGCTTCACGCAAAGGCTTCAGTGGACCACAGCAGGGTCGGTTTCCGCAAATTATAGAGCTGCTCGGCGAGTATGTGCTTGAGCAACGAGCGGCACAGCGGCCGGTGACGACAGAACTGCTCCAAGTGCTGGCTATGCAGTTAGTCTTAGAAAAAGGTCTATTGCGGAGCCAGTTTGAAGCGAGCAGGCGCTGGCTAACTAACTTTATGAAGAGGAAAGGTTTTTCCCTTCGAAGGGGAACATGCATATGCGAAAAGTTTTGCGGAGGAGTACGATGAAAAGCTTCACAGTTTTCAGAGGTTCGTCCTAAACTTGCGGCGCAACAACGGCTACCTGCTTGGGCAAATCGGGAATGCCGATTAGACGCCTCTTTACTTCGACATGCCTAGCACCACAACCGTCGAGAAGAAGGGGGTGAAGCAAGTTCGCGTGCTGACATCGGTCCACGGTAAAACTACAGTGACGGCAATGCTCTGTTACACGTCAGATGGGCACAAGCTTCTCCCATACCTCATATTTAAATGGAAGACGCTCCCGAAAGGAGTCTTTTTTTCGAGTGGTGTGATTGTGCGGGCCAGCGAGAAAAATGGGTGCGCGTTGCAATCGTTGTCTTACGTTTTTTTTTTTTTTCGCGGTGGAAATCAGGTGCGCGTTACAATCGAGGGCGCGATAGAATCGAGTAAATACGGTAGCTACGGAGCAGAAACCTCGAGACTTACAAAGAGGGTTCAGCTTAAATAGAGGACAACGCAGCGAGCAATGGAAAGAAAAATGGTAGGTGTAACCTTAAGAGACAAGAAGAGAGCAGAGTGGATTAGGGAACAAACGGGGGTTAAGGATATCATAGCTGAAATCAAGAAGAAGAAATGGACATGGGCAGGGCATGTAGCGCGTAGACAGGATAACCGCTGGTCATTAAGGGTAACTGACTGGATTCCCAGAGAAGGGAAGCGGGTTGGGGGGAGACAGAAGGTTAGGTGGGCAGATGAGATTAAGAAGTTTGCGGGTATAAATTGGCAGCAGCAAGCACAGGACCGGGTTAACCGGCGGAACATGGGAGAGGCCTTTGTCCTGCAGTGGACGTAGTCAGGCTGATGATGATGATGATGAGAACCTCGTTACAACGGACTCGGGTACAACGGACATTCGGATACTACGTACTAATTCGCGGCGTTATGCTGATCTCCCTATCTTTTCCATTGATTGAGCTTCGTTTACAACGGACTTGGGTACAACGGACATTCGGATATAATTGACTAAATTGTGACGCCAGCAAGGTGGTCAGGCCTCTTTTTTACAGCGGACTTTTCTATCACGGACATCCGAGATTCAATTGTTTCCAATTTCAGGCATCGCTAGGCATAGTTGCGGCATGGGAAAAGCACGCTGGCGGTGTCAACACAAGCGGCGGTCATTTCAGGGAGGCCGCGCTTGGCTTGGATTGATCTGGCTGCCGGGGCTGACTTCGACTTCTGTTACATTTAGCGAGCCATAATTTGCAATGATTGCAATGTTGTCAAAATAACATAAAGATAAAAGATAAAAAAAATCTTAAGTTAGACTCGTAACTGACAATATTGACCACTTGCATAAAACTGTGGTCAAAGTGAAAAATAAATAGAAAGCATGTGCTACGTGAAAAATGAATAGAAAGCATGTGACTTGCAACGATCAAGATTATCAGAGGTAATCTTGATTGCCAACGAAAGAGACCGTTTAACACGGGCGCTTTATTTCGATTCCGGCTCTGGTAATATTTTTCGAGAAAAGTCCAGAATTATCTATGCGTTGATGTAAAAGTCACTCATACGATGTTCGAGGCAACATTTAATCGCTGCCGTAACATTCGAACGCTGCCAATGCCACCACATGAAGCCTAATTGTAGTCCAAGCTGTCTGCGTAGCAGCGCTTGATATAAATAAATGCTTTCTCAAATGCGATCATTGCATGTGTGACAGATTCGATAACAGTGAATACTTCCACATGCGCATATTGTTGGCCCCTAAACTGTTCATGCCCCTGGCTTTTTTGTTTAAAATTTAGGCTTGTACAACATTGTTCTGCTGCTTAAAATTTACACTGTGCTGAATGGCACTCGTTGTGACAGTAGGGCTGAGATTGATCTGTGCAGACGTTCTGCATATTAGTATATTGAAATGAAGGTGGTGGTATTTTTATCACACTGAACAGAAAAAAAAAAGAAGTGTAGGACTGGAAAATACTATGCCAGCATGGGATGTTCCTGCTCGTCTTGTTTTGTATGTATCCTCCTCTTTCCCCATTTGGACACAGTGCGTACATGAGCACTTGTGGCGAAAACACGTGTACACAAATATGAGCACCCAGCATTGAAATCGGGCACTCTATACACAACAGTCTCGTTCTTCTAACGCAGCTAATATACGGCTTGCATTTTGACATGCCATCACTCTAGTACTGGCCAGAATTTAGAAAAAGTGAAGGTATTGTAAATAGAATGGCAATAAGCGAGCCAAACTATTTATGCACAAGGTTGCAGTGCAGTTCTGAGCACATTTCGCCACTGCGACAAAGTGGGGCACTTTTGTGGCTTTTTTTTCTCACTGTAGCACACTGACTCATCGCATGCTTCTTGCCCGCTTGGAAGGGCGATACTGACTGCATCAACAATGCTGTACTCTGAGCAGCGAAGTCCATGAACAGCTGATGTTTCCGCGCATGATGCCCGAGCATAGTGCAGACCGTGCCAATACGCACCCAAAAGCGAGTGCATATTCTGCTGTTCCTTAATGGATTTAATATCTACGGTTGAACGTATCGTTTGTATCAGTTTACTACAGTGAAATTGACATACATCTTACACGTACCAATCAGCGTTTCCGACGCGGGTGAAAGTGGCTGGTTGGGACTCGCTTTCCTGTGCCGCATCATCGGCGCTTCAATTGTCTTCATTCGTCGCTCTTACATTGGCGACCGGCTCGAACATATACAAATATACAACGAACTCGTTAAGACTTAAGTTCGCCATATTAACACCAATTATCCGATTTCAAGAGATAAATCCGGTATCACCTGCCAGCGAGCACAGTCAGCTGTCCTTTTTTTCCTGTCAATGATGCCGTGGAGCTTCGACCAATCACAGCAACGACGAGACTCACGATGGTGGATGTGGTACCTGTTGCTTGTTTTCAGCAAACTAGTAATTTTCGTTGGTTTACGCGAGTTTTCAACTTGGCTTTCAAGTTCACCGCACGAAATTATCTATCATGACACCACAACCTCGTTTTTTAAAGAAGTGTTTCAGTGTTTTTTTAATAACTGCTGTGTTAAGATGGGGTGAAGCTTTTACAATCGTAATACATTAAATAGAAAGTTTCATTGTGTTGAAGTTTATGTCAAGGTTTAACTGCACACATGTCTGCTGAAACAATATGATATTGAGTATTTTCAATGCAAGACGTGGTTGTAAGTCCATTGACTGCAGAGTGACTGCGTAGCGTTTCATATACAGTTGGACTCGCATGTATTGAAATCGTAAAAAAATGGTAATTAGTTGAATAATATACTTGTAGTTCGAGTATCTGTGCACTAGTTTGCTTCACGGTGCTGCTCATGTTAATGATAATGTAAAGGATGTGCTTTCACAGCAATACGCGAGTTTGTATTTTTTCCGCTGTTCGTAGTGGATGCAGGGTTATATGTAGGGATGAATTATACATGAGAAAATGCGGCATCGATGCGAATACCGCCCCAAAATATTCATATGCAGCTGTGCATACTCGTTGGGCACCGGGAACATTTACGGTAATATTTTCAGCCCCCCCCCCCCCCCCCCCCCCGTGGTGATAGATAAGCGGATAAAATTTGGAGAAGTGAGGGCTTACCCAGTAAAGGAACAAAGTTAAAGTTGACGATGAAAGAGCCCCTAAGAAGAATGCACACGTGTGCTTCGAATAAAAAGCTTCATTGAATACACATGCAATAACTGTATTTACTGAACTGGAGGGAATCCTTGCGCAATATTTCGATGTGGTATGACAAGGTGGAAAGTTGCCTGTCATGTGTGACAAGGGAAAATTTTCAACTTGTCTACAGCAGCGCCGACGCCCACCGTCTGTTGCATTTTTGGCACGCTAAAAACGCGTCATGCGTTTCCACCTTCAGTTGCTGGCGATAGCCTCGTTCGCAGACAAAGTGTTGTGTTCGTTGTTATGAAAATACATAATTTAGAAACAGAAATAATCTCTTTCTGAGAAAGTTTAAAAAGGATTTTTGTGTGTTTTAGCATTCACTTGTATGGCTTAGCTACCACCATATGAGTATTGGACACTACTTGCCGTGTCAAGCCAATCAACAATCAAAACAGAACGATCTTTGTCGTCATGTCACGACTCGACATCCCTTCTCATGACAACGATGGCGGATGTGTATTGCCGTTGCCTGAAACCAAGGTAGTTTGTCCTGGTGAATTAAAATTATAACAGTGTCGATTTCGGCGTTGCCATTTGCGCATGGATATTGGTGCGTCCCACAGTACCTGAAAAACCGATGAAGAATACATGCTCAAATAGTGTCGCAGGGCTCCTTTAAAGGGACCCTGAAATGATTTTGGCGATTTTGTACAAACTCATTGGGCCGATAGACCATGTCCCAAGGGTTATTTAGAGACTGATTTGAGCTCTCTGTGTAAACTGTGCAATTTATTACAACGCTTTAAAACTGCTAATCGCTGCCAATCCGTGCAAATCGTTGAGACTCAGCCAAATGCGTTAATTGCCACTTTCACAGAGCGGCATGCTCTGGCCACTTGATGAGGCCAGAGAACATCAGCAGCCCTTTCACCATAGCTGCTTATCTGATTGGCTGCCATGGGCTGTTGAATGCGTGGAAGATCGGCTGGTAGGGTGGTGGTCGGAGTAGATACGAGCCACTCCGCGATCTTCGGCTCTGTTGCCAGATGACACACGTGTGTCCGGGCGCACTACGTGATGGCCTCTAAGACTGCGCACAACCTATGTGCCATCTCGGAGGTCTAGACTGGTAAAAGCTCAAATCGTCGAGCGCGCTCATGAGAGCTCTGAGATTGCCAGCGTGCCTCATGAGTTGAGGAGGCCAGGCAAGGGTGAGAAGGGCAGTACGGTATAATTTTCCGCAGTGGCCTTGGTACACGGCATGTCCATAAATTTGTGGTGCGAATTGTTTCATGATACTCTAGCCTAAACACTGACAAAACTTCAAAAAACTGTTTCAGGGTCTCTTTAAGGAAACTAGTGGAGAATCGAAACACCAACCACGCACGATGTGTTGCCAGCACGACGACGAGAAACTGTGGGGCATGTGATGGCATTATTTTCTATGTGCTATATACGGGGCCTTTTTGATCGCACTGCTCACTCTCCTAAATGCGAAAAAGCCTCTTTTTATGAGCAAAAGCTAAAATATTAGTGAGGGAAAGCCAACCTTTTGGGGCGTCTCGTGTTGCCCGATGTTCGATATATCAAGTGTCCCGGCTGTTTGTGTTTAATGTAGCTGTAAACTTTTTAATGCATTGAATGCATTGAAGCACTGCCGTGTTTCAAAGTGGTTGATTATGTATAAGATAATTCAGTTTGCCGGAGTTAGATATAGCCACCTTTGATTGTATCGAATTTCTACGTGAACGCAATATGCTCAAACAGTAGGGGTATGCTTTTGTATTCGCACTGTCCGTAGACTGATGCACCGCACAGTGAATAGAAAGAAAAACACCTCGAGGAGGATCGACTGACGATGCGGCACTTTCACGTGGCTAGTGCAGGCCCTACCAACACCTGCCATGCAAGCAGAGAGCTTTTATTAGCCTTTTTCACGAATCAGGGAGCACAAACCAGATTTGCAGTGGAATTATGGTCACATGTGTGGTAATTTGTTCGCAAGTCTGTGCCGCTTCAATACGCTTTGGTGGTGGATTCTCCTCGCATTCCGAAAATGAGATATTCGGTAGCCTTTAGGCAGCTTCCAAAGCAATACTTCCAGCTTCCTCCCTCGAGGTGTGGGAGTCACTCCTGTCGTCAACTGACTACTGTGTTCAGGTAGAAGTAATTATCTACGCCTAAACGGTCGTGGCAAGCTTTTTGAACCACCCTTTGAACCACTGGTAAAATGAAGTCAACGATCTCGTAGTACTGTCAATAAAATTGTTTCTCTTTCTCTCAATAAGCTTGATTGTATGCCATTCTGAGAAGGAGAGGTGGGAAAAAAATAACGAACTGGGCATGTACCAATAGGAACCTCGCGTGTACACGCTACGTTAATGTATGTTTTAGTGCAATTTTTTCTGTCGTGAGCACCATTCGGTAATCAGTTGCTGGATATTACGAAGTCATCTTGATCGAAGCTTATGTGCTGTACTATTAATGTTAAGATATTAAGCTTATATATGTTAGTATCGTCTGAGTGCTTCCTATTTGATCATTCACCCAATAAACAGATGTCTTTGCTAACAAAACTGCAAAAACTTCCTTTCAAAGTTGGCAACACCAGTGTTTCACGAGCTTAATGCTCATGATAAATCAAATAAATCCTAGCTTTGCATTCTCATGGTCATAATGGTTCAAGTTTCGATTGCTTTCAATTATCGAGATAACCGTATTCCTTCATAACATTACAGCTTGAAGCAATTTGATTTCATGAGCGACAAAGCGTTGTGTATTGCATAGATGGTGCATTTCTACCCCTTTCGTATTTGCAAACTGCCCATGAGGCCTTCCAAGATCCCAGTGCACGAGCTGGTTCACACTACATAAAATGATGCAGCCGCTGTTTAATTGGTTGAGTGGCATATGGCAGCTGGAAATGGTGTGTATCGTTGCAACATTTATTCATGAGAAGCCAACACGACATCTGCAGATACAAGCGGGTCAGTGCAGCGGAGAATGAAGGGGTAATCGATGCTTGCAAGTTGTGCTGAGCTTTCATCTTCGCCACCGTATAAACAGTTGTTTTGCAAATTTTTTCTTGTGGAACTCGATGCCACGTCATGAAAGTGACCTGGCGTGATTACATTTGCCAAAACAAGTTCTACAACACGCTTGTATGCCCTCCTACTCGCTCTCTATCAACCTCCGGACCCTCATGTTGGTTTACCTTGCGCACCACCTACAGGCCGCAGTAAGTGGCAATAGGATTTTCAGAGAGATGTTACGCGTTTCATATGTGTGAGTTTTATGTTTTTGGAAGGTACTGTTTGAGATTTAAAAAAAAAGTAATAATAAAAATTAGCTGATGAGTACAGCCTCATGGCACCAAGGCTGCCCAAAATGAGGCGTTGTAAATGCAAGAGTTAGCTATTAAAACTTGCTGGTCTCATTCACAGACATTTGTTTTTGTTGCAGTCAATTACCTGAACTATGGAACCTACAGCACATATGCGCCTCACTATGATTCTTCATTTGCAAATCTCTCAAAGGAAGAGTCTGACCTTGTATATTCAACCTATGGTGATGAAGTCGGGGTCCAGTATGCTGAGAGGTATTTTGACTGTTGTCTTCAGTCTAATTTGCCATGTTTGACAAATATGTGACTTTCTTGCATGGGGAGCACGATCTGTCATTTTATGTGGAGATCATATTCTGAAAATTGAGTGATAACTGCTGGGATGGGGTTATTGCACAAGTGATGCACTGCATGTCATACAAAATTTTAATGATTTCAAATAGCATTGGTTCTATGATGTGTACCACTGTCACTGTCAACGGAAAACATTCTAATCAAAGACTTCCTAAAAAAATAGGGCACTAGAAATATTTATTTGTATTATGAATATTCTTTCATTAAGGGGCCCTGTAATGCTTTCTTAGCAAAGTTGAGGAACACTTGCTTTTCTCTAATCAAGGCTACTTTGAACATGTGAGCCCAATATATTCCACTGCATGCTGCAGGAAGTTGATGTCAAAAACAGCTAAAAATTCTTATTCCCTTCTTCACAATGTCATCACCAGCTATACAGCAAGCAAGCCCAAAAGTTATTGCACGATTTCATGAGCAGTTGCTCCAGCAGATGGATCTTGTAGGCCACCTGCCATGTTATGAGTACTATGTGCTGCCACAAGCCAGTGCTGTGTGCACCTAAAACAAGAAGTGCCCAAGATCATGATATCTGGTGATGTAACTACAGGGATGCTCTGGTGGCAACAGATGGAGAGGGAGCGCTTGGCTACAACTATCCTTAAGTTTTTCGTGGCATGAGATTAATCAAGCAACTGGCCAATAAAATTATTCTATGATAACCTGGAGAGGTGTTGCAGGCCTCCTTTCACCTTGAAATATATACTGCCCTATGTTTTTGAACATATTGTTTCCGAATTCCATTGGTGCGGTAAGTAATCCTGACCTCCTTCCATCTTCTTCAGTTTGCTCAGCTTTGCCAGGGATTGTGATTACGTTGTGAACATGGTTGACGACCTTCTGGATGTGATGACATCTGGAGAGCACTCAAGGACTGTGAAACTTCTGGAAGCTGTAAGTATTTGTCTGCCAATGCTAACATGAACATTTGATTTATTGTTAAATGCAAAATAAAAACATAAAAACTGGGAAGCGGCAAAGCATGTAAGGGAGGGCATTTTAACTCTACTAACATGAAACCTGGGGAGGGGCAAAGGATGCAGTCCATTTTTTGTTAACAAACACGCACACTGCGAATCTTCATTGTTCAACTATGTACTATCAGCATCAAATGAAACCCGAACAGGGGCAAGCCTTGTCGATAGTGTAGTGCGCGCCGTCCAGTTATCAACGTTGACAGGCGCGCGCATACTGTTCGGTAGCTCTGCGCATATACGCATGCCTGTCCGCGGTGATAGCTGGACGGCACACACATACCATCGCAAAGACTTGCCACTGTTCAAGTTTCATTTGACACTGATAGTAAACAAGAAATCTCTCACCGGCACTACAATGTAGGTCAAGATCCAGTGCTTGCTTGTCAAGGGTGGCCGGTGAATGGTTTTTCAGCACGAGTAGTTGGTTTTTTCAATCAAGAAACTCGCTAGCAGATGCCGCCCGCATCAGCGTCGTCTCTTGTGGGTGAGAGACGATGCCGTTGCCGTTCTTATTTCTGGAGAGCTTAAAGTTCAGCGTTCATCGCAGAAAGAGTCTTTCCATTGTGAATGCGCACTATTCGTGCATTGACCGGACGGACGGACGGACGGACGGACGGACTAGAAAAGCACTTGGCTTGATACGTTTGTGATCACTACCCAGACTTCTGGTGCCACCTTCATCTATGTGCATTCCTCTGAGCTTATCATACATCCTATGTGACATCAGTGCATAATCTATCGTTGACCGCAGCCTTCCTACCTCCCATGTTATTTGCCCTTCACACTTCTCGCCCTTCACACTTCTCGGTACTGTTGCAAATGATCAACTCAAGCCTTTCACACATATCCATGATCATTTTGCCTGTCGGGTCGGTATACCCATCTATATTCTATATGCGCATTCATGTCTCTTAGTATAATTATCTCGCACTCTCTTCCTAACTCCTGAATGTCCTTTGATATACACTCTACCATTGCCTGGTTTTCCTCTCTGGCCTTTGCTCCCGTCCACAAGTACAGGAAACCAAGGAGTGTCATTTGACCTGCCACTTTCCCTTTTAGCCATAAATGTTCCTTGCACTCCTGCTTGACCCTTTGCCAGTCTGTACTTTTACGAATGAATGCCCCAATACCACCCGCCTTTCTGCTGCCTTCTGTTCTATTACAATATTCCCACGCGTAGTCCGGATTGTTCGGAGGTTGTTCCATGTTCCTGAGATGTGTTTCTACAAAACCGTATACCATCGGCCTCTCTTCCCTTAGCTGTTCTTCTATCTCTTCCCACTTCAGCCTGTTCCTACCACCGTGCATGTTAACATACCCTATGTCTGAATTGGCTCGGCGCTCGTGGCTACGTCTATTTATGCCCCGGGCTCTACCTATCTTAGATATTGGTGCCACTTTGGAATCGTATCTGTCCATACCACCTGTCGAAGAGCCTCCCTGGTTGTTTTCCTCGTTACTAGCTATCCTGCACCCCGAAGGGCTCGCTTGTCCCCCAAAAAAGCTACTGCGCGTCCTGCAAGTCGCCAACCCACCTCATGACCTAGCCGCCCATCGAAGTGAATTCTGTCTCGTTGAAAACGACCCCACTTATGCACCTATCCTTGCTCGGCTCCTTGTGAAGGCTTGCTTCACCGCATCACACAGTTGCCCGGTCGCTGTCGCCAAAACCAGTGAAAGGTTGCTGGTATCTTATCTCATCACACATTGCATACTACATCCCCTGGCTTGTTTCACACAAATACTGCCCCATGCTTGGCCATCCATTGGGCCATGCCAGCCCAATTGTGCTTGTGATGCTGTGTCGTGGTGAAAAAGCGAAGTAGGTGTGGAGCACTTTTAAGTTGCTTTTTTTCCACGGTGTGGCGCCACTGGCGACTTCTGCCTAAGCCTGTCATGCTTGTTTGCGCGGTTGGCCGGGTTTGTGTACTTGAACAAAGCAGGACAGTTTGAACAGCAGAAGCACTCGTATGCTTGTTCAGCTCTGTTGACTGGTGAAAAGCGGGTCATCGCAGCACACTTGGACTTTCCCGCAGTAACAGCTTGGCGTGCCCTGTGCACCGACGAACTATTTGGCAAAGTCAAGACCACTGATACCTGGAACGTCGACCTCATCCACGGCGAAATGAAAGGTGCTCTTCCTGAATGTGAAATGTGCCATTTTGGATGAAGTTCACCAGAAAATACTGATTATGCTTGACAACTGCAGTGCACACCATTTCGATGCACATATAAGCGCTGTTGATGTCCTTTTCCTGCCTCCCAACACAACCACCAAGATGCAGCCGATGGACCAGGGAGTGACTGGTAACTTCAAAGCTCACTATAGCCGTCGTGTCATTGGGTGTCTTCTCTGGCATCCGAACAGCTGATAACTCGGCTGCTTTGAAGGTGCCGCTGGTGAAGGCAATATTTTTTGCAAGTGGAGCCTGGAGGGACGTGAAGTCTCGGACGATCTTTCACTGCTTCCAAAAAGCGAGTTTCTCGCGGGAAGCAGCGCTGCTGAAAAAGAAACAGCAGCAGCTGGTGCCGCGGCTGGGATGAGTTTAGGGTAGCTTTGAGAGGCCGCTGGCAATGCAAGCCTTGTCCCAAGCAGGTTGGATCACCTATATGAACTTCGCTCTTGTGGATCAAGACCTCGTCGCAACAGAGGAGCTCACTGTCGAACTCGCCACTGGTGTCTTGGAAAAGGAAACTATCGCTGATAGCAGTTCCTCGGACCCGGAAGGTGACGACATAGCTTCACCTCAGCCAGTGACCTCCAGAGTAGCTCTTGCAGCTCTCGACGCACTGTGTATGTATTTGAGTTCCGAACTGGTAGAGCCCCGCCGCGGTGGTCTAGTGACTAAGTTACTCGGCTGCTTACCCGCAGGTCGCGGGATTGAATCCTGGCTGCGGTGGCTGCATTTTCGGTGGAGGTGAAAATGCTGTAGGCTCGTGTGCTCAGATTTGGGTGCACGTTAAAGAACCTCAGGTGGTAAAAATTTCTGGAGCCCTCCACTACGGCGTCTCTCATAATCATATAGTGGTTTTGGGACGTTAAACCCCACATATCAATCATCAATCAATCAATCAATCAATCAAGCCGAACTAAGCGATTGCGCTTTGATGGACAGTGTTGAGGCCAGGGTTCTGAAACCCGCACTCGCGATACGCGTGCAGAGGACCCTCGACCACTTTTTTCCAGAGGTATGAATAAAATTTAGTGCGTGGTCCGCTTGATGTCTGACCTTTTTTTTTTTTTTCTTCAAGTCTGGATGTAGTGAAAAAAAGTGGTTATAATGAAGCAATGTCTGATTGCTGCCAACTTCGTTATAACCGGGCTATGCTGTAGTACATGCTTAAATTCTTTGAAAGAGTTTTTCTTTGGCATCAATACACAGATTACAACACAATTTCCATGCTGCAAAGGCTCCCTGAATGCGGATTTCGGGATGGCTTGTTCCATAGTAGGAACCGCGACAAAACAGTGACCTTTCTGGTTTCTCTTGAGATAGGGGAAAGTGATCAAGTCCGCGGAGCTCAAATCAGGGCTATATTAGTGCTGCGTCAGCACTGATACGAGCCAAGCAGACTTCGTCCTGTTCCTAAAATTCAAGAAAAGCCTGAAATGTCACTGTTTTGATAGCATTACTGCCATGGAACGGGCCGTCATAGTCCCCTATAAAGGTCACAGCAGCTGACTTTCAAGGAGCCTTTGTAGCGTAGGAATCGCATTGTAATCAGAGTATCGACACTCAAGGAAACTCTTTTGAAAAACTTGTTATGTACCAATCTTGTTAATGAATTTTTCACCAGAACCTCATTGTAAGCCTTCATGAAAGCTTTCGCCACTCTTTGTGGATGTTCAGTTTTTGCTTGGCATGAAGCTGAAAGGTACACTCCCATTTGCATGGTTGTTGACCTGAAAGGGGTGTGATGGAAAAATTCCAATGTGTTAATCGCAGGGGCAAGGGTAAAGGTTTTGGTGCATGCTTTAATGAAGAAAGAACAAGGACTCTTCCTTAACATAGTGTGCCATTTCAATGCGGGTGATATCCTCACAAGAGGCCCGTGTGCTGTGCTATGTCAGTGCACAGAATTTCAGGAGCTCTCCACTGCAGTGTGCCTCAATAATGTTGTGGTTGTTGTGGTTTTAGCATGCAAAATCTCACATATTTTATAGGTATGACACTCCATGAATTGGTGTGCTTATGTTATTGCAAAAGGCAAGTCTTCCTCAAAGATGTAGGCTTATTGTCATTGCATTTTACAGCTACATATTCCCAACAGTAGAAAATTGTAAGGTGATAACTGGTACTGCAGTTGAACTCCTTTATAAGAGACGTGTACCAGAGAGCAGTTCTTGTTTTTTATATGAGGTGTCTCTTAAAAGCAGGGTAGCACGTATACATTTCCTTCTCAATACTTATTTCAATGTAGGCACACTGGTGTCTCTTATACCCATTTGTCTCTCACATGAGGGTCTCTTTGAAAGGGATTAGACTGTGTAATAAATTTAAGTAGCTTTAAAAAGTGTGATATTGAAGAGCTTCTGCCCTCTCGTTACGGCTAGATATTTCCCCGTGTCATTGTAGGGTAGGGGGCATGGAAGGAGCTGTATCATCTTGTGTCTAATCACCCATGATTGATCCTCTGATTTGCTGGAAAGCACGAATTGCAATAAGAGTTCCTTGATTATACCTTTGTCACGCAGCACCTGTGGTGTCATTTACTGTGAATGACATTAGGCGTTAATGTAATTTTTGTTGCTTCTACACGGGCATAATGAATGACATTCACACCTAATGACATTCGGCCGTTGAATGGGTTCACTGAACTCATGGAAGCGCGACATGTGTACTATTGTCAGCAAGCACTTGACAAGAGATTACGAAATCGACACCTTCAAGCAAGTTTGAACAATGCTGAGGTGTTTATTAAAGGTTGCTGTGTACTTTTTGGTTACTTTCTAACGTGCAACGCGATAGTGGAAGCAATATGTTGAGCTATAATTTCTTTGCCAGGTTCCGACTTGAAGCTATAGCGCCTCTTGTCAGCCATGTTTACCTACGCTCACTGTTGTTTTGGTGCAGCGTCACTGCATTAGACTCGCTAGTAGTAGTAGCAGAATACGCACGCACATGTTAGACACCAGTTCACAAGAGTTTTTTCAAATTAATTTTCAATTGCTGACGAAGTCGAACCCGAAAGAGCAACCAACGTAAATAAATTGTTGTGTTGGTATGGCTCTGAATCCCTCGTTGCCTGCTTCCTCCATGGTTGCTCGGGATATTTTTTGAATAGCAAGCTTGAGGCGATTCAGTCAGTTCTGAATCTTTATTTGCAATAGCTGGAGAGCAATTAACGTTCATTTGCACTGATCATCATCCATTGTGGCTGCAAAGTCATGAACGCTGTCACGGTTCTAAATATTGCCGACTGCAAGTTGTGAGTTGGTTCAAATTTAGTCTTGCTTGTCTTCAATATACAAGGTCAAACTACAAGGATTCTTGTTTTTCTACTGATGCTGTTTCATCACGTGGCAGTATGTTTTGAACCAGCCGGACAATGTTATGTAAATTAAATGGGCCATTTATAACTTTTTGGTATCATAGCTGCCTGCCCATAAACATGGACATCAATTGCGAATGTCATTTCACGTAGCCGTGTAGACCGGAATGCAGTATCACAATGACATTCGTTTTGAATGTCATTCGCTGCTAATGACAATACACGTGCCATATAACAGGGGTATTAGACTCAATGTACACCCTTAATGTCGGTGATATAACTGTAGCCATGTAATGGCTATTGATTGGCTTGGAAATCCAGCCCAATTTAACCTATAAGGATGCTTCTGCACAAAGTAGTACTATGTGTATTCTTGCTGTAACATGGTATAAAATGGGCATGAATAAATTGTTTTACTTAGTTAAGTTATGCATACATAAAATGGCAGGAAGAGGAAGATGGAGGCTTGCAATGAAATGCTTTTTAGGCAAATTAGAAGCTCTTCTTTTTGAGAAATCCATATAGATTTTCTTGTGGCTTCGAGCTGCAAACGGGTGGTTGTATTTTTTCATTATGCATACATGTGATTTTTAGTTGTGTATACACAAGAACAGCCAGTGAATGATGTTCTGGCCATCTAAGGGCACTCTTTTTCTCTGCGCTGAATGTAGCTGCATAGCTTCATTACTAACTGTAGCATTCTTTTGTAAAAATCATTTGGATATGGGTGTGGGCACTGCATTTAAAGTTTCTCATATTTCGAGGGGCTGGAGGTACTCTTGTTGTTTTGGAACATGTATTGGCATCTTGAAGTTTTATCTTTTTGTATATTAATCCATAGTAACTGAAACAGTGACGAGAGTGATCTTTTTGTAGGAGCAAGCTACTTCTACCACAGCTGCACTGCCCTTTGTAAAATAAGCATTTGGTGTAAAATAAGCATTTGGTGTGTGTTCTCAGCACAAATCCTCATATCCACTTGCATTAAATAGAAAGCAGTTCAGCACCAAATCTTCTCAAGTATGACCTACCAGCATGGTAATGTTGCCTTATACGCTTGCTCTAAAGACCTCATTATGATGGCAGTTTAATATTCCTGGCATTATTTGAAGTAGTGAAGTAAAGGGCGCGATTTCAAGTCCTCATAGATGGTAAAAGAACTAATTTATTTTGAACTACATACTATGGTAGGTTGAGCCAATACGTCTGGCATTTTTTGGCCTCATGGGGGCCTTTGCACTGATATGATTTGGACATCATGAGCTCACATAGAAACTGCCATTTGCTATGTTGGCTACAAGATATTTTATATGCTACTTCTGATCAAGGTTCATTCTAGCATTAAAGTTGCTCGACGTAATTCTACAAAATTCCTTTTTTTTTTTTCATATCCTGTTTGTGCATGTGACACCTGCAGGTTTTTATAACACTCCTCCAAAATGACAGTTCTAAGCACTTCAGCTTATTGGGGCACAGCGTCAAAAATGTGTGCCCTTAAAGGGCCTCTAAACCACCCAGAGGTCAAAATTTACTAGTGGTGTTGCTGCTCTGTTTGTCTACAATTAAGCTGGGAAAATTCTTCGAGACTGTGCTCTAATAGCAGAGTTACATTGCTGTGATACGAAAGAAGCCCTTGCTGGTTTCGCTCTTTCCTTCATTCGTCAGCTCGTTTCTCCATTCGGCTTAGTGCTCCTTTTCACCATGCGAGGACGAAGAGCAGCAAGCACACGTACCTGTGAGTGAACAAATGGGTTTGTAGATGACGAGCCGGTGACATGTTTCACGGCGAACAGGTGAGGGGAGGTACGCTTCCGAAAGGATAGGAGGAAAAGGGATGGTTTCTTGTAATTTGTAGGGAGCCATGACTCGTGTTGCACGTACCTGTGAGTGAACAAATGGGTTTGTAGAGGACGAGCCGGTGACATGTTTCACGGCGAACAGGTGAGGGGAGGTACGCTTCCGAAAGGATAGGAGGAAAAGGGATGGTTTCTTGTAATTTGTAGGGAGCCATGACTCGTGTTGCCGTGTCTGGAATTGTTGATTGTGATGGCATTCAGAACACAATGGGCAAGTTTACTTGAAATGTTGAAAATTATCGGAGGTGGTTTGGGGCCCTTTAACAAATTTTAAGGAGCCGACTTGGCAATTCTAAGCACTGCAGTTTGCTAGGCCATAGCATCAGGAATATGCGCCTTTAACAAACTTTGGGGACCCAGCCTGACCATGTGTAAGGGTAAATTACAGATTAGTACACAGAGAAGTGAAGGGACTTCTGAATATTTTAGTAATGTAATAATAGTTCATGATAAGTACTTGCACCTCTAAAGTACTGTTGTATTTTTATCAGTTGCTAGTAGTAAAATAGGACCTACAAATGGCAATCACTTGTGGCAAACACAATACATCCTGCCAAAAACAATTCTATAAGTGGCAATCACTTGGTTATAAGGGCCCTGTTAGAGTTGGACAGTGACGAGCTATGATATAACAAACTACTGATACAGTGGCTTTTTGTAGTATGATCAGTGCCTCCTTTCCTCACCCCCCCCTTTTTTTTCTTTTTTGAATTCGTAGATACTGAAAACCCAGTTCAGTAGGTAGAAATCTGATCTGTAGTCAGAAGAAAATGAGCTGGAGCCCGTCTGGTCAGCACTTTTTAGAATATGACTATACTTGACTACTTGCACATATATCTGGAAAGAGTCCAAACCCATGTATAACAATATAGAAATTTTATTCATGTTACTAATTATCGTTTTATCCGGTCTGTATGAGTGGTTATTAGAGGCTTATAATGGCAGAGTGGCCAGTGCCCCACTCCTTGTTCTAGCTGCTTTTTCAAAAGCTCAGAGACACCAGCCATATCAGCTCACCCAACCATTGCACCTGCTTCACATGATCTCTAAGATGGGGCATGCAGGCTTTCTGTGGGCTCAGTTGCATGGAAATCCAGCAGATTCACCACCCATGCTAGCTAAAAAAGATGCATGCTTACCTGCCCACCTCCACTTGACACTTACTGAGTGCAACAGCGAGGGCGCATAAAGCCACCATCCTTCCCTACTCACCCTTTCGCGCTCATCATTCCACTCTCAGCTTGCGACTCGCAGGGGACGCGCGCAGGCCATATCACAGTTGAACTTTATATGGAAACATTGATGTGGAAGTTCATTGTGGAAGGCTGAAGGCAAATTGAAGATAGGCTGGCGACGTGGGCAGTGCAGCAAAAGCTGGAAAACTGGTTATGTTATATGATTGCTAAACACTGGATGGATGCCGTGGGTGCAGCGTTTTGTGTTCCTCTTCCTTTCTGCACATGTACCATATATGACCAAGTTCAATTGTTTAACCAATAATGCAGCATGAGAACATTGTGGTAAGTGGGTTTATTTAACCATAGAAGATACACAACAGTTCATTATGCAGTTGGGGGTCAATTCTCTGTTCAGTATACTGTTATAAGTGGCTCTAATAAAGGCCCCTACTCTGTTTCACCACTTTGCTTCAGCACTACCTAAGCTACGGGGTGTAACAAAGCCACCCAGTCGCACAACGAAACATAGTGCCACGTACAAGTGTCTTGAAATTGTCAGGGTTGGCTAGAATTGGCGTTTCCTTGGTGTGTTTTACGCCACATTGATACATGATATGTTTATTCCTCTTCGAATTTACTTTGTATATATTTGATGATTTATGTCGGTTACCACCGGGTAACTGCTTATAAATCAACATGGCAGTGCCCATGCAGATGTGACCGCCCGCTTCGATCCGGACTTGCTCTTGCTACACGCCCGCAGCGGTGACGGCAGTAAAAAAATGTTGAAATCAGCCATCGATTTGTTTCATCTCACTCTGAAACTGAAGCACCCGGTACGTTTTGTCGATATTTACGAGATATGCTGCTTGCTTAGCCGCACCTGCTAAGCGTAACGCGTCGAGGCAGTGTTCAGAATAGGTCATCAGACAAAGAACGCTGCATCTTCAAATATCGGACATGCAACCTCGCACAGCATTCCGTGCGCGTCCGATTATTCTTCAGTGGAAACAAAAAAAGAGAGAAAAGGAGCATTGCAACGGGAGACGCGAAAGAACACGTCGACGGAGAAACGGACATACAAGAGCCTTGAACAGCGTCGGAGAGAAACAGTCACAAAGTGAAGTTATTCGCCCGCATGAGATTCTAGCAGAGCAACAAATTCACGCTACTCCAAGTTCCCAGTGAAGTTGCTTGATTTTGTTTAATAGGTTTAATGCATTTTTTAAGGTAATAATACGGTGAGCAGACGTCACGAGTACGTTGAGACAACACGGTGCGAATTAATACATGTGGAGGGGATTAGCGCTCTTGCTATTGGCTGAGGGGCCTGTAGCCTCCACAGTGCTGAAGGGAACTTCTGAAACAGAGTATAGTAAGTTGCGCAGTGAGGGCATTTAGTGCATCAATAGACTGTGTGTTGTGTCTGACTGACGTAAAAGCAGCCAAAAGAATGGCGAGCGAAAACTGTGGCTTTATTGTGCCAGCAACTAAAAACGATAGGCGAACTGCCTGCGACAATGTTACAACAAGGAATGCCCGCCAGCTACAATGCCAGCGCTATTTAAGTACAGCAATGCTGATGACACAACCGATGCGTGGCCGTGGTGCGAGATTGCGGCCAAGCCTTATTGCGTAGCCGCACGACATATCACTGTGTCTGGGCAGAAAATAAGATGATGAATAAGAAGACGTGAGTTAGTGCACATTTTGCCGTATCACATAACTATATTTAGCAATGTCACCATGAATTGTTGGTGGAATCATTGTTCCCATTATTTTCCAGCATCGTAATGGCATAGTCCCAGAGGAAAGCCTTGTGCCCTTCACAAATCACTCTGAGGTTGAAGAAATGGATGTGGAAGCAACGGAACCAAAACATGGCAACAGCAGGCCATCCGACTCCTTTTATGCTCTTAACGATCTCACTGCTGATTCAACAGTACAGGACAGCAACCTTGCAAGCCAAGCACCAGTTCACGAAAGTTTTACTGAACGGGAGATTATGCTAGGAAATGTTAATGACGTTCATGAACGTCACGATCACCATGAGCATCATGATCATCATGAGTACCACGATCGTCAGGACCATCTGCATCATACAGGTATGTTCAATATATATATATATATGGTGTGTGCAAGCCGTGCATTGTTGATGCTTATGAATAGGTCTTCTTTCTGCAATAGCAGAATATATTGATAAATGGTTACGATTGTTCTCAATGTGTACCTAATAATGCGGGCTTGTAACATCACCTCTGCATTTGTAGTGGTTAGCAGCTGGTATAGCAGTTTACCAACATACCATTCCTTGTGCTTTGTCACTGGTGAAAGCAGTACCCCATGTGAGTTATCAACAAGATAACATGGTCATGAATCTTCAGTGAAAAGAGTTGCATAGAATCATGCAAAAAAACTGCTGTTTTATACCATTGCATCTGCAGTCATTGAGGTCCCATTTGAGTCCAGCATGTCTGTGTTGCCTAGTCATCCTTGAGTTATTCAACAAAAACTTTAACTCATGATGTTGAAAACTCTAAACTTGCACCTTTCTTACTTGAGTGGAATCATGTGCCATCTTGCCAACCATCTGCTAACCTCATTTGAAAGAACGTTCCTTGGTGAGTGGCGTTGGGAATGTGCTGGACGACTTGGGCCTGAACCTTGCTGGTGTGCACTGTTCTTGGTCCTTTGTGGAACACATGAACTACTGTATTTGCTCACATTGCTTGCGCACTCTACTGACCTTATTTCAGGGTTTCAATGAGGGGTGCGCAAATCGCATTAAAGCTTTGCAGACATGTCCTCAGTAACGTCTACTAAGGTCATGTTATGTAAAATATTGCATTTTTTTTTTACAGAAAAATTGGCCGACTGTAAGGGGTAACAAGGGATAATAAGCACCAGTAGTATACATCGCCACGTGATAGACCCCCTGACACCATGATAAATCCTCATTACAGAAGGTAGGGCACTATAATAAAGCCTTGTTAAATATGTACAGTGCTTAGAAATTGAAATGTTAAAGTAACCTGTATGGCAGCTAGCACTTTTTTTGCCACCAGTGAGTGTTCGGAATGCTGAGTTGACTCATTGAGGTATACAATAGAAGCAATAGCTTTAATCTTTCATTAAAGCATTTTACTTGCACACAGTCACCCAGGATTTACTGTCAGGATTTGCTTTAACATTTCAATTTCTATGCACTGTACATATTCAACAAGGCTTTATTATAGTGCACTACCTTCTGGAATGAGGATTTCTCATGGCGTCAGGGGTTCTTTTACTGTGGTGATATACTACTGGCGCATATTATTCCTTGTTACCCATTTCAGTCAGCCAATTTTTCAGCAAAAACATGCGCAATATTTTGCATACCATGACCTTAGTAGATGTTTTTTTTATTTATTTATTTATTTAGAAAATACTGCGGTCACTGAAGACCAAGCAGGTGGGGAACATTACAATAAACAAATATGCAAACATCGAGAAAAAAATTAAAGGAATAATCAAATTTGCAAGAATACAAAATGGATAATACAATGAATTTAAGAAAAAATATAACGGACCATATAAAAATAAATAATAAATAATGGCGAAAATGGAGTGATGTCTTAAAGCACACACAAAAAAAAAAAGAATATACACATACGTACAGACAAATTTATACACATGGAAACGCGTCAACTATTACAAGTACTGAGCACCAACAATCCGAAAAAGTGATATTGCATGAATACAGAGTATAAACATTATATTAAGCACTAGCAGTACAGAGAAGATGCGCTTATGTCACGGTTGAGATGCTCCGAGCAACGCTTTCTCGAAGTCATCAGATGAAATGACATCAGGTGGTAAGCTATTCCACTGAATAATTGTTCGAGGAAAGAAAGAATTTTTAAAGGTGTTAGTCCGCGTGGTGTATGGGAGCAGGTTATGCATATGACGATGCCTAGATGCGTGAGGAGAGAATGGTTGTATGTATTTATGGGCAGGAATATTCAGCTTACCATTATAAATGGAATGCAAGAATTTCAGGCATGCGATTCTGCGGCGATCTTTAAGCACAGGAATATCGTTGTCTTTCATTAATTTTGTCGGAGAATCAGATAATTTAAACCTAGAAAAAAATAAAACGTACAGCGCGTCTTTGAACCATTTCAAGTTTTTGAATGTCTTTTTTGTAGAAAGGGTCCCAAACCGCTGATGCATATTCAAGTTTAGGCAAAATATACGCTTTGTACGCGAGCATTTTTAATTTCGGAGGGGCTTTTTTCAGTTTGTGCCTCAGAAAACCAAGCTTACGAGAAGCTGATGCGGAGACATTTGTTATATGTGCGGACCAAGAAAGTGTGTTTGTAATGGTTACTCCTAGGTATTTATATTCATTTACTTCACGTACTGGTGTTCCTTGGACGTTGTAGGTAAACGTCAATGGCTGTTTTTTTCTTGTCACACGTAGGAGTACCGTTTTGTCAGAGTTTAATGTCATTGACGACCGAGTACACCACTCACTAACTTGTGTTAATGCAAGACTTAGATCAACCTTATCTTGTTGGCATGTCACTTTTTTATATACTACGCAGTCGTCAGCGAACAATCGGATACTAATGTTAGACTCAACCATGTCAGCTATATCATTTATGTATATAAGAAAAAGAATCGGCCCTAAAACACTTCCCTGTGGGACACCTGATAATACCGGTAACGTGTTAGAAATATGTCCCCCCACGTCAACGTACTGAGCGCGGTTTGAAAGATAAGCCTCTATCCAACTTATGATGAAAGATGGAACATTCAGGTTTCGGAGCTTTATGAGAAGTTTGCCATGGGGAACGCGGTCAAATGCCTTGCTAAAGTCTAAAAAAATTAAATCAACCTGGCCTGAAAAATCAAGTATTTGTGCGATATCATGAACTGTTGCAACTAGCTGCGTGCACGTTGATAATTTTTTCCGAAAGCCATGCTGGGCTGGAGACAACAGGTTATTATTTTCAAGAAAATCGGTAATAAAGTGAGCAATAATGTGTTCAAGTACCTTGCAGCATGTAGACGTTAGGGAAATTGGGCGGTAGTTTTCCTTCAGCAGGCGATCACCTTTCTTATGCACAGCTACAACCCTGGCGAGACGCCAGTCATCTGGTAACGTTGCCGTTTTGAGTGATTCAGAGAAAACAGTGGTTAAAATATGCGATATTGGTTCAGCGTATCGACGCAAGAAAGAATTCGGTATGCCGTCAGGGCCACCAGAGGATTTTTCTTTTACGCCAAGTAACAGTGACAACACACCCTCAAAGCTGATAAAATCCGAATCAGGCAAGGATGGAACAAGTTCGAGAGTTGTAGTATCTTTTGAAGAAAACACGGAATGAAGATAATCATTCATAATGTTGGAAATTTCTGTTAAGTCAGTAACTACTAAGTCATTTTCCCTTAATTTTTCTAAAGTTGGAGCCTTATTTCCCAAGTATTGCCAAAATTTTTCCGGATTATTCTTTAAGAAACTCGGTAAGGTCGATGAAAAATATTTATCTCGGGATGCTGTTAGTGCGCAAGAAAGTTCAGCTTGAATTTGTTGAATACCATCGGGATTTCTGTTTGATTTCTTTTTGGCGCGCTTTAGTTTTCGCTTAATGTGTACAATGTTACTGAGGGCACGTTTGCAAAGCTTTAATGAAACTTGTGCATCCCTCGATAAAGCCCTGAAATAAGGTCAGGAAAGTGTGCAAGCATAGTGGGCAATTACAGTAGTTCCTGGCAGCTAGCTACAGTGCTCACACTGTAGCTAGCTGCCAGGATCTCGTGGCATAAATGTGCACTAACCGCAAGATACAAGCCTTTTACATTCTTTTTACCAAAGTGTAGGAAAACAATTTTCTGGCGTGACCATCTCCTAACTTTTTTCTATGTATGTTCTCACATTTGTAAAGGAAAGGGCTGCGGAGTGAAAACCAGCACTGCTTCATTCAAATGCATTACCTGCTTCCACTTAGATCCCATGCATATTTATATGTGTACAGCACTTTCACAAAGAACGATTGTGTTATGCATTCTAGTGGTCATGTATCAACAGCATGCTGCACACCTGAAGTGGCACTAGAAGCTACATATGTGCTGCCAAGCAGATAATTGGAGTTCATCATGATACGGTTCGGTGATAAGTCATGCAGGTCATTCTTTGGTAACCACCATCACACCTCTGTACATCTCCATATATCCATGTTCATATAGACTTACTCCACTGCCCAGCTCACAAAAATACTGTGGTGCTTATATTCGGGCACTTTATTCCACATGGTAGGCATCCGCCTTCATGCCTGCCGTTGTTGCTGTTGTATTTTTGCCGGTGTGTGTGCTGTTTGCTGTTGTGCAAAACAGCGGCAGCTTAACTGACAGTCTGTTGCAGTTAATTGGGCAGAAAAGCACAATGAAGTGGAATAAGTTTTTGACAATTTCCTGTTTACAAAGATGGTTGCAAAGAATTAGCCACAGCTGTAAAATCGGAGTACATGTCTCCCAACACTGACTTATTTACAATGCATCGTATTGCTTCACAGTTGTGCTAAAATTTTGTCAGCTGGTTATGACCAAGTACCAGGCTGCTGGTTAATTTGCGTAAGTCTATTTGGGCCTCCTTTGACTTGTATGATCTTGCAGTTTCAGAATCGTCATCACTAGATAGTGCTGACAGTGATATCAATGCTGTGCTGCAACAAAAGCTGCAAGAGTCGAAGGAAATGATTGATGCCCTGTCCCGTCTGCAACAAGAGCGGCTGAGTGCCACGCCACCAGCACACCTGGGCCAAATCCAGGGTGCCAGTGAATTGGAACTCGAGCTCGGTATGTCCCCATCATCTGTTTCCCATCATATCCTCTTGGATTCTTCTTAGCTTCATGTTCCTCTTGATCATGCTAGCAGTTTTTAGCGAACTCCTGTTTGCTTTTTCCTGGGTGAGGCAGTTCTGATCAACCATACAAAGCAGGCAGATAATGAAACCACGTAATGGGCAGTTGTTGTTGCCTGTGGTTTTAATATATATCAAGACGTAGCGGAAAGGTCAACAAAAAACAAACTTGATTAGAACAGACACCAGACCCTCGTCTTCTGCCTTATGTTTGTAATGCTCTATCAGTTGACCAATCGGGCTGTGATGACTGTTTTACCATTCAACTTCTTAATTCACATCTTGGTAATTCACGGCCCAACTCCAAGGAACTCTATTTCTTAAAAAATGCATTAATTAACATCAAAATTGAGTGTCACATGGATACAGTAAAAGCTCATTCACCCAGATCTCACGGGATCGGTGAAAATGTCCGAGTTAATCGAATTCCGGATTATTGAATGAACCATCAAAATAAAGGAAAAATGTACTCCGCACAGACAAACCTTTATTTCATGAAAAACTGTGTCAACTTAGTCTGCCTCTTCATTGGAATAAGTGCTAGAACGATCTTTTTCAACCCCATGTCTTGGTGTGTACGCTCACTGTCGCGAGAACTGATGCAGAACTTTGCGAGGACAGCGAGGGCTTCGGCGGCCTCCTGCACTGTGCGATGTCGCGTCGGCTCATCTTGAATGTCATCATCGGAACAGTGGTTCTGATCCCCTTCAAGCACTTATGGAGGTTTAAATTAACGTTTGCAGGTGTTGAGGGCGCCATATGAGCTTTAGAATAGCGCTTGCTCCTCCCAGGGAAAAGTCTAGGAACTTTTGCTCAGACCGCAAACCCAAATGCAAAGAAGCTACACACATCACTTAGCGGACCTCGCGGGCCGCAATCGCCACACGCTATTTTGGATTTTCTGTGGGTGGGTCGCGAACGCGAATGGCAGCTCACATGACAACACATGCAAAGTGGCAGCGACTGCACCGCAAGGGCTCGCGGTGCACTAATCATCAGGCAGCAAACCGGCAACGGCCACACCATCATCAACGCACACAAAAACAGCCTGAGAACGTAATGACGGTTTTTATGTCAAAGCTCCAACTCTCCCAACAGTCAACTCTATTGATGTACCCAAGCTGCACATGCTATGTGTGAAGCCACAACGCAAAAAAATCAGCAGTGTAGATGCCGCGGGCAACTGGGGTAGCGGCAGCTGCACAAACTGTCCTGTCATCCGTGCATCCGGCGCTATGTGCGGTGCATTCCGAAGACACTGGATGCACCGGCGGCCCAAGCGCTTCCACTGAGTAGAGTTACTGCATATGCTACTGTAGGTCCGCTATCACGCATAGTTGCGCATAGGTCCGCTGGCACGTCCATGTTAAGCAGGAAAGCTACCGCTCTGGAATGTAGGAGCCTACGCGGCTTAGCAGCTCCGTGTACTTCCTCAGTGTACGCTCATTCATCACACGTCACTGACGTTGGCCCATCCCATAGCTAAAGGGAAGGGGGAAAGGGGGGGGGGGGGGGGCTCGTTCCCGAAACTCTGCGTACGTATATTTTAGTGAAAATGACTAATACAAATGAGTGTTTTTCATGGTCGGCCCCCTACGCTTGCAAGTCGGCCCTCTACGCTTGCGAAAAAAAAAATTACTGCATATGGGTTGGCGCTGGCGCAATGACTCTCCCTTACAAGAAGAAGAAAAAAAACTAAAACGTACACCAGAAAACACTACCGCAACACGGACAAACAATCAGCATCGCGTGAGCCGAACCGCCTTGCGCTTCGCCGGACGGACTGCTTGACAGTGCAGTAGTAGCAGTAGTGGCGCTGCGGTCACCAGCACCCGCGCGGCCACTTCATGGCCGCGCGGGTGCTGGTGACCGCATTCGCCGGGTGCGCATGTGAGCGCGCCCGGCGAATGGTGGCGCTAGTGGCGAGTTCTGTCAGAGGTGCAACTCCGCTACCTAAAGGTAGCAGATACAATAACTCTACTGCTGAGTAATGACTGCCGCCACCTGGCCACTTCTCCCCTCATTCACTATCATCTTGATCATATTCTGCCGCTGCTGTTCGTTCGTTTTCGGTTTCTCCAAAACTTCGGTTTTGTCGGCTTTGCCGTCGGTTACAGCGATGGAGCCGAAACTCCATGCTTTCAGTAACCAGAATCGGTTACTGAAAACATGAAGCCCCGATAGCCCTCTCTGGAATCGCCCAAGTCTAAATCTCACCGCATTAACGAGCATTTGACACCATTGAAATATACACAGTTTTGCTGGGACCGCATTGCGTGTCCTAGTTAACTGAATTTCCGAGTTAAAATCCGGATAAACGAGCTTTTACTGTAGTTTCTGTGTGCGTTGGCTCTTGCACTGGTCACTTCCTTTGTGAAGCAACTTGCTTACCTACCATCTTTATCATCCTCTGGCGACAGCTCCCTTGAATCTGAAAGTTTGGATAAACGAGCTTTTACTGTAGTTTCTGTGTGCGTTGGCTCTTGCACTGGTCACTTCTTTTGTGAAGCAACTTGCTTACCTACCATCTTTATCATCCTCTGGCGACAGCTCCCTTGAATCTGAAAGTTTGTGCTTAGATTAGAAAGACATAATAGCTTCAAGCTATGCAGCACTAACTTGCCCAGCTTTGTACTCTTTCGGTTGTAACAAGTTTCCCTGTGCACATGTTGGTCAGATAGTTAGTGGTGTTTTTTTAGAAGAGCGTAAATGGTGCTGGCTCTTCAAATAAAATTCAGTTGGCAGTTAACACTCATCCTATTGCTGTCCTTGTCTCCATTCTCCTTCCAGGTACACTCACGTAATGGTGACCTTTTTCATGTACAGCCATTATTGTAATGAAAGGCAACACATGAGCACGTGGCAGATAGCCTCAAAGCCCATATGTGGCACTTTATTGTGCAACATGCGCTAACAAGGAAATAGTCATTTCACTACTTCTGTCGTCTGTAGCCCCCCTCTCTCTTTTTTTTAATCACTTCATGTTGTTATGGCAGATGCTTCGGCTAGAGTGTGAAGCTTGTTACTGATAGTGGGATCATGCCATTACAGCTTCTAGAATGATGTTGTGTGACATTTTTAAATGGAGCACTGCTTGGGACATGATGTAGGTTGTTGTAATAAAAGAAAACAAAAAGGTAGTTATGGACAGTTTTGACTTGTTCATTGCTGCTGCACAAAAAGGTGTTTCTTGTGCTCCTTCTCAGTAGAAAAAAAAAAAAAGGCCTTAAAGAGACACTAAAGAGCAAGGTAATTTTTCTTCTGTTAGTAAAGTATGATTTCACAATCTCAAAAACACCACTGTCAACACTACATCACACTTAGTAAGCGCGAAAACGCACGTAAAGAAAATGTGGGTAGGGACGCCACCTTGCGATTCCCGCACTAAACAAATGCTTTAACAAGAAACTTTAAAAGCGTCTGTTGGGTCCTACGTAGCTTTCAAGCGATCTGTGGGCACCATAGACCTTGCATACAAAGTTTCGGAAAATTTCATTTAGCCAAAGTCACCAAAACACCGAAATTAGGTTTTGAAATTTCTTGTGTCACAGGTGGAGATTTCAGCGTGAGATTTAAAAAGGCAAGCTCAATGTTTTATTTTCTCCACTAATAATGAACTAATGATAGTGAAACATATGACATTATAGTTCTCAGAGCGCCGTCGGTCAATGTAAACCAAGTCATTGTTCCTCTTAGTGTCCCTTTAAAGGTCAGAAATACTCTTGGCCTCGTTGGCACCTTCAATAAAAGATGGTAGCACTTGTTTTGCTGTGTGGAAGAAACACACAGGATAAACACTGAATGGGAACCTCAAACATTGTTCTTCGCATGCACCAGCAGTAATGATTAACAAGCACTCTTCATCACCTCTTTGTATTGTCTCTGGCAAGTGAAATGAGGCGTCATTCAAGATTTCAAAGATGCTTTACTGGCTGCTCTACTATAATGAAGAAAAACTAGCAAAAAGCTAGAAAAAATTGCGCAATATTATTTCTATCTGCCCTTCCATGTTACGTGGATGCCACGTTTGTCTGTGCACAGCCGACCTTGTGCTTATTCACCGAGTGAACTTATATTCATTAAGGACAGAAAGCAGTACTTTATGTATATATGATAATACTATAAGAACTAGCAGTAACCCAGATGACACCCCACTATTAAGGGGGGATGCTACACCTTCCAAAAACTCTTTTATTTTTGCGAGTACCTCAGTCAAATTTGGAGAGCCTATGTAGATTTTACTGCTGATTTCAAAAATCTAATTCTTTTTTTGCTGTGACAATTAGTTTTAAAGATATAATGAACTGTGACTTTTTCAATTAAGGCCTAATTAGCTAATTAACTGTAACTTGGATATTGATGTGCAACCTATAGAACCAATTCGGTATGTTCACAGTGTGCAATAAAGTATAAATCATTGTTCTGGGCTATTTCGAAGCAAAGTTGTGGGATGTTGAATATGACATGAAAAATTTCCCCATCTACACTTGAAACAAAAGATCCATTTAGAGAATTTTCTCCAAAAATTATTACAATAAAACTTACTTTACGACACATCCCCTGCATTTATCTTCGAAACAAAAAGAAATCGTAATGATAACCCAGATAGAACAAGAGATATTGCTCCGGCATAATGGGAAGAACATGAAAATTGTCGTTTTGAGAAATCGAGAAAAAACGTGGGCACACATTTTTATTGCAGAAGATGCAACAAGACAACCTCAAAACGCACCAGAAGCATAGTCTGAATGCATTCTGTGCTCATGCCTCCTCTTCACTATCTTCCGGAGTTCCAATGAGGCTGTTCTTTTCTTGTTGGAGACAATGCTGCGACGGTGGTCTTTTTCTCTCGCTCTCCTGGCACCAGTACTTGTCGCATTCATGTCCATTTCACCTAAGATTGCCGTTGCAGAATTCAAATTGCCCGTGTTGAAGCGCAGCACTGCTTCTGCAACAGCTGCTTCAACAGCGAACAGGGACGCATGGTGCTCCTTGGGGGCCAAACTCCAGATTACCGAATGTAGGCTCTCGTTGGAGTTCTGCGTTTTGCCGCGTTCGCACCTCTGAAGCAGGGCTCTTTCCGAAAGCCGGGTATAAACCAATAGTAATGCCTATGCCACGTCTTTCGGTAGATTGTAGGCATGCCTGGGGTCGGGCTCACCCTTTGCTTTTGCGGCATTGTGCCGACACCATGAAGTTTCACCAGCTGGGCACAGACTGTGGTCCGAGCATTCATCAGTGGAGGTGACGTGGCGGTATGTGGCCATCACAGCCTTTTGCATCTCGCCCACGTCACCTTCATGCGATTTCAGAGCCCGGCCATAATATGTGCTCAGCCTGGTGATCAGCTCACCTGTGAGCCTGCCTCTCCCACCAAGGCCTCTTTTCCCATCGCACTTTTGTTTCTGCACCAGGTTTCTCAATGCGGTGCCCATCCGTTTCTGTACATGATTAATACAGTCTTCCTTCTGCACGTCAATGTAATCATACACCTTGGCGTCTTGTATGGCGCAAAATGTCCTAGAGTCTCCATGAGACAGCATAGTTGTGTAGCGCAGGCCATGGCGTTCAAGCGACCTCTGAAATAGAATTAGAGCCGCCTCCACTTCCATTTGCCCCGCTTTGCTGTTCGTATTTTTTTGGCATTTGTGGTTAGCCTTCCATTCTTGATAGCCCTCACTACTAGGCTTTGGGCCCACCTCGCAGCCTAGGCAAAAGTTGGAAAGAACGACGTAGTCCAACACGTAGCCACTAAATAATTCGATAACTGTGCCCACGCCGATGTGGGAAGAATGGCCTCGCGTCTTCCAGGTGCCGTCGTAGCTAACGGCAATATTGCCCCGGTGGCCGAAGCACAAGTCATCATAAATTGTTCTAACCTTTTCCGCACATTCGCTCGTAGCGGACTCAGCCGCTCGCGTTGCAGCGGGTGCCAGCGTGTTCTTCAAATGCCGCTGAAACGTCTTGTGGTGCATATCGCGGTGTGAGATGCCCATTGTTGCGAAAATATCGTTCATTTTCGTTTGGCCGTTGCCGGTAGCCACCATCGCCCTCGAAGCGAGAAGATTTACTTCAAACGGATTGCACGTTTTCGTGCCAATCGCGCAGGGCGAAGTCCATTCATTCGCGATCTCGCCGCACCTTTCACACTGCACTAGCACTTTCACGGCAAGTCCGTAGTCCCGATCCCCTCTGACGATCGTAGCCGGTCCGTGGCAGGCTTTGCAACACAAGGCACCCATTATCGCGTTTAGGATATCTAGATGCATAAGCAGATAAGGAGCAGCGTGGTCCGAGTCCTGTGCGGTTGCCTCGCTACAACTCGCGGTGAAAAAGTCAATTTTCCGTGCAGTTGCTGGCGCCGATGAAAGCCGGTCGAGCGTCGCTTTCTCCCGGGCATGATTTTCTTCAACTTCGGCGTTTGTCACCACCTTGGCGTCGATTCGTAGTCGTCCGGAGTTCGCTTCACCGTCATCGTCAACGGAGGCAACGCGCTCGGTCGCACCATCGCTGAACGGCCGCGGAGCGTCGACACATCGTTCGTCGGAGTCAACCAAGGGCTCTGATGACTTCGTAGACTTTCTCCCACGACCTTTGCGTTTCCTGCGACCAAATGCGTGCACGGTCCGATACTTTTTTGCGTTTCCGAATTCGCCTAGACTTAGGTCTCGAATTACGGTCTTGAATTCGCCTAGACTTGAAGAAGGAACGACAGAAACTGATACGCAAGAAGCCAATCAATCAGCTAGCACTGAGAGGGAAAGTACAGGAATTCAGAGTGTCGCTGCAGAACAGGTACTCGGCTCTTAGTGAGGAAACCAACCTTAGCGTAGATACAATGAATGATAATCTGACGAGTATCATTACGGAGTGTGCAGTGGAAGTTGGAGGCAGGGTAGTTAGACAGGACACTGGCAAGCTTTCCCAGGAAACGAAGAACCTAATTAAGAAGCGTCAAATCATGAAAGTGTCAAGTACAACAGACAAAATAGAACTGGCAGAGTTTTCGAAGTTGATTAATAGACGTAAGGTATGCGATGTAAGAAGGTATAACATGGAGAGAATCGAACACGCTCTGAAAAACGGAGGAAGTGTCAAAGCATTGAAGAGAAAACTTGGGATAGGCAAAAGTCGGATGTATGCACTAAAGGACAAAGAAGGCAAAATAACTACCAATATGAATAGGATAGTTAAAATAGCGGAGGAGTTTTACAGAGATCTGTACAGTAGCCGAGACAACCACGACCTTAATACTATAAGAACTAGCAGTAACCCAGATTACACCCCACCAGTAATGATAGAAGAAGTCAGAAAAGCTTTGGAGAGCATGCAAAGGGGCAAAGCTGCTGGTGAGGATCAGGTAACATCAGATCTGCTGAAAGATGGAGGACAGATTGTGTTAGAAAAACTAGCCACCCTGTTTACGAGGTGTCTCCTGACAGGAAGAGTACCAGAGTCTTAAGAACGCTAACATCATCTTAATACATAAGAAAGGAGATGACAAGGACTTGATGAATTACAGGCCGATCAGCTTGCTCTCTGTAGTGTACAAGCTATTTACAAAGGTAATTGCTAACAGAGTAAAAAAAACATTAGAATTCAATCAACCAAAGGAACAAGCGGGATTTCGAACAGGCTACTCAACAATTGACCACATTCATACTATTAATCAGGTAATAGAGAAATGCTCAGAGTATAACCAACCACTATACATAGCCTTCATAGATTACGAGAAGGCGTTTGATTCAGTAGAAATATCAGCCGTCATGCAAACACTGCGGAATTAGGGCGTAGATGAAGTATATATAAACATTCTGGAAGAAATCTACAGGGGATCAACTGCTACCATAGTACTTCATAAAGAAAGCAACAGAATACCAATCAAGAAGGGTGTAAGGCAGGGGGACACAATTTTCCCAATGCTATTTACCGCAAGCTTACAGGAGGTTTTCAGAAGCCTAGAATGGGAACAGTTAGGCATAAGAGTCAATGGAGAATACCTTAGTAACCTGCGCTTCACCGATGACATTGCATTGCTGAGTAACTTGGGGGACGAATTGCAACTCATGATTACGGAGTTAGACAAGGAGAGCAGAAAGGTGGGTCTTAAAATTAATCTGCAGAAAACGAAAGTAATGTACAACAACCTCGGCAAGGAGCAGCGCTTCGAGATAGGTAATAGTGCACTTGAAGTTGTAAAAGACTATGTCTACTTAGGGCAGGTAATAACCGCAGAGCCTAACCACGAGATTGAAGTAACTAGAAGAATAAGAATGGGGTGGAGCACATTCGGCAAGCACTCTCAAATTATGACAGGTAGATTGCCACTATCCCTCAAGAGGAAGGTATACAACCACTGTATCTTGCCGGTACTTAGCTACAGAGCAGAAACCTGGAGACTTACAAAGAGGGTTCAGCTTAAATTGAGGACGACGCAGCGAGCAATGGAAAGAAAAATGGTAGGTGTAACCTTAAGAGACAAGAAGAGAGCAGAGTGGATTAGGGAACAAACGGGGGTTAAGGATATCATAGTTAAAATAAAGAAGAGGAAATGGACATGGGCCGGGCATGTAGGGCGTAGACAGGATAACCGCTGGTCATTAAGGGTAACTAACTGGATTCCCAGAGAAGGGAAGCGGGTTAGGGGGAGACGGAAGGTTAGGTGGGCAGATGAGATTAAGAAGTTTGCGGGTATAAATTGGCAGCAGCAAGCACAGGACCGGGTTAACTGGCGGAACATGGGAGAGGCCTTTGTCCTGCAGTGGACGTAGTCAGGCTGGTGATGATGATGATGATGATGATTTGCTTTTGTATCAATGGCTTGTGAGATAGTAAGAGCAAGAGTGATATGTAAAAAATATTTTGCTCTAAATACTTCTGCAGCTGTGATAGCAACGGTCCGTTTGAAATAACGTACTCAATTCATGGTTATAGTGGCCACATATGGATGGGGAAGAGATGCTAACACCCTTGTGCTTAGATTTAAATGTATGTAAAAGAATCCACATGGTCAAAATTACCGTATTTACTTGCATAATTTGCTCCCTCACATAATTTGTGCAACCAGCTTTTGCCAGCTTTAAAAAATTTTGCCAGCTTTAAAAAAAAAAACATTCACTTGCATATTTTGTGCTCTCCGACCCGCCCGAGCCAACTCGTCCGCACGCCCGCAGAATGAACTGTTGGATGCTTCGAATTGGTGCGGGTCACACGCCTCACCAAGCAGGCGAGTGCAGTAAAACGGACTGCGAGTGCGAAGACCTTCCTTCTCTGCGTAGAATTTGTTTCGGAGGACTTGGCTCAAACTAGGCATACTAGAATACTGTACTCGAACACTCATACTGGTTCACGGATTGCCGAAACTGCTTCGAGCGTTTCCTAGAACTTTTTGCATCGGAGGCGTGCTAGGGCCTGTCACCCTGTCACATCTAATGTTCGCCTCATTATATGCATCCACGCTGCAATGCACGTTTGGCTGACTTCGGAAGTTTAGGTTTCGCCATGTGTCTGTCGCGTTTATACTGTTCCCTTGATATGGGCTACAATAATTATATGTATGGTGAAATTCAAGCTCGTTGTTATAAAGTTTGCCAAAGAAAACGGGAACCGTGCCGCTGCCAAGCACTTCAGCGTGAACTTCTTCCGTGTGAAGATTGGCGCGCTCGGTATGGGAGAAAGCAGAACAGTGGGCACTTGCTAATACAAGTTTCCTGCTGTTGAAGAAGGCCTTTTCAATTATGCATAAACGCTTGTGTTTGTGTCGTGGGAGATAGTTTCTGCCAGCAACAAGAAGAGTTTTAAGAAAATGGGCTATTCAAATGCACTCAACAGAACTGAAGACAATGCTCTTTAGGAGGGCGGTGACAGCGGCCGCGACGATGATTTGCTATCGCACCTCTAGATCAGTGATTCCAACAAGACCGTGCGTGACTGCATCTTACTGATTAAAGTACGTGCTAATTCTGTTAAATAAACAAGTGCACTTTGTTTGTGCTCCTTTTTTGTTCTTTTTTTAAATGTGTATATTGTACGCATTATAACTATTACTCATTATTTCGTGTGCATTCGATAAACAGTCATGTAGTTTGCACACCCCCTTTTCAAAGCCCTAAAATTGTGACAGAAAAAAACATGCGCATATTATCAGAGTAAATTCGATAATACAGAGTCCCCTACTACAGCAGGCCTCGTAATGATGTCATTTTGGCATATAAAACCCCATCAATAGTTATAGGAACAATTCTGATTATATTTCAATACACATGTTCCTGTTCAGAGAAATGTTACCATAAAAAAGGGCTATGAAAAAGAAATAGTAACAAGGAAAAAAAGAAGGCATTGGTATCATTCTTGACAGGAGTACAGACACTAAAAGAAAATGCAACCATTCCCCCCCACACATTTTGCTCATGTGCCTCTCACTCATATATTCCCTATTATAATGACAACTGCTGTAGATTCACTTTTTGCTTTGGTTAGTTGCATCGGCATCAACAGGTGCATTTTAAGCATTGTGGTGTGTACATTTACAAACGTGCTTACATCTTTTACGTTAGGCATATCTCCAGCATTCCTCTGTTTTTATAGGCTAAGTGACTGAAAGTAGGGTGTAGAGATGTGAGAAGGAGCTTAGTGCGGAACGTAGATTTCTTCTCCAACAACTGGAAGCATGAAAAAATGTGCAAGCTTATCCAAAGCTTCATGCACCGACATTGATTGCATCAAAATACAATGATCGCATTCTTCTCTGTGCATTGAAGAAGGGAGCTTAAGGGTTGTTTTTTTGTGATGTGCTATCTCATCAAGGCAATAGGCAATGAAGGCAAGGAAAACATTTAAAAAATTTGAACATTACACATGTATTAGGAAAAGGGGGATTCATACCCACCAGTGTGCAAGTTACTATTTTGTTTGCACAATTCATTTGCTTTTTTAAATTACTATTTACTTGTCTTTTTTACATTTCAAATGAACTTTCATATACAGTCGAGCCCCCTTATAACGAACCTGAGCGTGACGTGGCATCCCTTCGCTGTATGAAACACAGCTTTTAAAAAAAGTTGCAAGTGAAAACAGAAACTTTTTTTGCCCCCAAAAGTCCGTGATGCACGTGTTTCAAAGAGCAGAAGCGATGAGCGCGGTCTCGAGTTCATTTAAAACGGCAGGGTGCTCGTTCGCCGAGGCCCATGGCATAAGCTGCATGAGGCATTGGTTCCAAAGTTTCATCGTTCTCGCAATACGATTCGTCCAAACCGCTCTCGCCACGTACTTCATTCACAATGCCCAAATCCGTGCACGGTTCCGTGGTTCCGCAGTGTCGGCATCACCATTGGCCGTAATTAAACCATCGCAATAGATGTCCCACCTGCTCTCCCAGGTCGGAGTCGATGACGCGCTGCCACAAATCGCTGCCGCAGTTCGGAAGCTTCAGGCTCGGCATCGGGCCCGACGTCGACGAAGTCGGCCTCGCGAAAACATTTTCGCGCGCATGTAGTCGTCACCGCCGCCCACGAAATATTCACCATCTCCAAAGCTGAATACCGGGACGCCCGAAGCGGCAAGTTGGCTGCCAGGTGGTCAACAGCTATGAGCAAGCGCTCCGCAACGCGGCACCTAACGCGCTGATTACGCTCAAGCCAAGCGGTCACAGTTACGATGTTTTGTTGAGTGGCACGAAAAAGCGTGCTAGTCCTCCCGTCAGCCATCATGACCACACACGCACACCAAGAGCGAGCAAGACGTGCACACGCGACACACATGCTAGAGCGCGTGGAACAGCTCTAGGCCCGTTTTCAGTCAGAAATGAAACTAATTTGAGCCAGCGTGGCGGGCGTCGCGGAGCGGCGGAGACGCATGAAGGGGTTGTGAACACGAGAGGGAGCAGACTTGCGAGAGAGGGGCAAGGAGTTGCGATAAAGAGAGGGAAGGATGCGGCGGGAGGGCGACCTTGAAAACCAAAACACATGGGAAGGAGGCAGGTTGGGTACCTTGCTTGAAAGGTCCGCGAAACTCACACGTAGAAAAACTTAGAAAGAGTGCATGGCTGCCTGAATCGATGCGCGCCACGGCGTTCGTAGAATCGGCGGCCGTTGTCAAAAAATCGTTTCGTTGCGCCGGCGGGTTTCCGTGGTCTCACGAACTTCGATATTTGGCGATTCATTCCACACAAGTTAACAGTCGTTTTCGTGCTTCCGCATGCGCGCGGAAGGCATGCTCAGCCGAGTGCAAAGTGTGCGAAAACAAGTCCTAAACACGAAACTAATTGCAAATTATTAGAGTCGGTGGGGTAGCGTACACGCGTGCACTAGACGCAGACTATCGGATACAGTCGGTGGCCGACGATGTTGGCAAATGGTCTGGTCACTCCAGGCCGGCGACGCCAACAACAGTACCAGCAATCAAAAACAGGGTTGATGGCCGACCGTTCTTAGAAAGATCGGTGGCAGTGTGAAAACATGGGCCTCGTCTGGCGATGCGCGGTACTCAGGGTAGCGGGGAGGGGGGGGGGGGGGACAAAGGACAGAGGGGTGCGTAACAAAAAGCGGTCGGGGAGAGCGGCAACTAGAGGGGCGCGGAGGCAGGGTTGGCGTTTAACAATAAGAATGTATGAGCACCTCGCTGATGCCTGATCGGTGGTCGAAATCGGTTTCCGGGGAAGTCTGCAGACCGCTGACTCCGTTCGCTGTAACCGATCAGCAGCGCTTGGACACGTTCGTTGTAAGTGCGGTTTTGTGCCATTGAACCAATGTATATTTTAACGGTCACGCAGATATTGTTAGTTTTAAGCGAAAGTTCGTTTTAAGTGGTGCCGATATATGTGGGCTCGACTGTAATAATTTTTTATAGCTTTCTTAGCTTCTAATGGTGTCCAGGGAACAAAATTGAACCCTTCGTGTTTTACTTTTTGTTCATCGTTTATGAAATTATATTCCTTCTGTAACCCTGATAGAGTACAGAAGGAGCCTTGCAGTCTGGTCCTGGCAAATGCATACACTACTAAGCTACCTATAATGCTGGTGCTATTTGTACTAATAGACATATTTATTGGTATGCGAGAGGGCAATGCAGCGCTTGACTGCATTTGCTACACACTCACATTTGCCCATGCCAGCTGATTTCAAGTTTGGTATAAAGCGGTTGAAGGCTGTTAATTATAAATTTGACCTTGACAGGATTGACAGAATTGGTTAAAGAATACAGTGAATAAAATTACGAAAGCATAGCGTGATTGCGAACTGTTAATGTGTGTCGTGACTTGAATGCAATTCTGTGAAATATTTCATTGATTTTAAAATATAGCAGCTGCTTTTGCACTCTTAAAAGCTGGCTTTTTTGTCTGCAGCCTTTAAATGTATTCCTTGAGTGATTTCCTTTATTTTCTGCTTCTAGCTGAGAAGATCGCAAAGACACTTTCAGAGCTGGCTTCTCATGTGAGTTTGGCCTTTTTTTTATAGATATGTCATTGCATCCTCATAATAGATAAAGATTTGTAGCTCAGGGTCAAGACCTTACCTTAGTACTGTGTCGCGTAGAGAACTTCTAAGGTGTCAAAAGCCTTCTATTCTCAACTGTGCAGTTCTGAAATAAGTCCTTCATTCTCGTGCAAAATCAAACAGGACACTGAAACTCGTATAACTGCCGACATGGCTAGAAGGGCGACATTAGATATGCCCCACGAAAGAGTGGCTGGAGAAGCCGACATAACTTTATTTTATCAAAGGTATGGGGGAGGGGGGAGTATATAAAGGGCCAGTAAACAGGCTCAGACTTTTTTACACCCCTCAAACAAGCTAGCCAATGGTACAGTACACCATGGCGATCACTTTTGCCAAATATTACAGCGCTGCTTGCTGTGCAGACCCTGCATATTGAAAAACAATCAGGCGGCTGTTTCCCTCACCTGTTCAATTCCCCTTGTACGCGCAGCCTGACGAAAACTTGCCTGCCCATGGGTAACGTTACGCACCACTGAGCTCGTTCATTAATTCTTTGCCCTACGAAACAGCGCCTTGGCCCTGCGGCAATGCAGTTTAAGCCACGCTGTCCGCATTTCCTTTTATTGTGCTGCCATTTACGGTTTTGCAAAGCCAGAGAGACCGGGAGAAGCGGTGTTGCCAGAATGAGAGCCTCGAAGATAAAGAGGTGTCTTACTACTTCTTGCAAGGGGAAAAGTGCAACTCGCTCCGTGTTTTCTGCCAGTGCCGCTATGACACGTGCTCATGTGGAGGAAGCCCCACTCGGTTATTGTTTGCGCGCCGATGACGTATCATGGACGTCGTGTCACGTTGCCGAAGTGGGCGGAGTCACGACGACTGACTGCTCCTTCCCCTCTTTATGGCGAAGAAGCTGAAACAAATGTTGTAAACCCTGTCATTTCCTTATTATAGCACTTTCTTCATTAAGTTTTTGGACCTCGTGGTTATTCACTGGCCATTTAAGAAACTTGTTGTGCTATATAAGACAGGCTATACACTCAATCTTTCAAAACTTCAAATGTGCCAGTGTGCTTTCTTGGAAAAGCTTAACATTTCATAAGTACAAGTTATGAAACCATCAGCTTGCTTTCAGTACTATATCAAAAATGTTTACAGAGGTGATTGAAACAGTATAATGTACATATGACATCAATCAACCTAGAAAGCAAGCTGGTTTCAAGAAAAGGTTTTCTACAATGGAACAGCCACGTGATCACGAGGGTAAATGAAAAATCTGCTGAGTACGACAAACTCTTTTTTTATAGCTTTAATAGACCAATTCAACTTGGTAAAGACATCAGCAGTCTTGGAGCTTTTGCATCTTCAAGGGCACTTGAAAAATACAGGGTGTTTAAAAAAAATGTATACCAAAAATTCTCAAGAATGGGGGTTATGATATGGGCTTGCTGCCCTTGTGATTACTATTTATGTAGTAGCAAAGATCCTAAGATGTCTAGACATGAATTGAAACATTATAGAAATTAAAATTATTACTTATTAATGAGAGGAGACAGGTGGTCTGTTCACATTAGGGAATTGGAAGTCCTCCCTGCAAAGGAACAATTGCCACTTTGCGATCCTAAAAAGTGGCCTCAGGTAGCAATTGTGGAGTAATAATATTCACAGGCTTATCTTTGACACATGACAGTCTTCCTCTGCAAAAAAACAAAAAACAGGGAATAAAGCGCTTAGTATATTGAATATTTGAAGTTAAGGTAATTCCCGAATGACGTTATGTGTGTTGTGTTTTTTTTTTTGAAGAAAATATGCAAGAGAACACGCACATTAATCTTGTCCTCTTCAAACTTTCACAAATAGTGGGTATTCAAACACACCTCTATTACCTTCAATCAAAGCACATCAAATTGTTTTTATACAATTTCCTTTTCTCATCTGCATTATTATACTATATGGATATCTGATATGGGGCACAACGACTGACACAAACTCGTCCAAAATTCATTGCCTGTAGCAACAAGCCGTAAGAATCACTTCCAACGAACCTTATGATGCCCATACAAAGCCTATATTTGAAGATCTTGGAATAACATAATTGCCGAACCTGTTCTTTTCTTTTGAAACTGTATCAAGCATATCGCAAAAATGATTATTATTTCAGAAAAAAAATGACTCTTTGCTAAGAAAACTTGCCGCCCCAACTCCACTTTCAAAAACATGCCGCATGAAGCAGTCACACGTGGAACATTTGCTACACTCGTACTAACAATGGCTGCCAAATGGTGGGGTACTTGCTACCATAGACTCTTACCTCCTCGACTAATACGGTAAACTAAACAATTGAATAGCCTACCATAACTAAAGTGAGGGCGATTTTTGCCGCCACCATTTTTAGTCGTGTCATCTAAATATAAACTGATAAATGTGCCTATAAGCCGTCGCAATGTGTATAAGCTTTTTCTTATTTGCACCTATTTGTTGTCTACTGCTGTTTTGTTTTGTATAGTTTTGTGAATGATCGGGCACGGTCCGTTGTCAAGGCGTTAGAGGCTTTTTGCCAGCCATCTGTAGCCTCACTAGTTTTGTATTCCTTCTTGTTGATGGGGAACTAAAGTTAGGTTAAAGTTAAAGATTAAGTTTAAAACCAAATTGACCAACGAAACCAAAGCTCTGATGAGTGCAGCTGCCATATCCGGGCAGATGACCAAAAAGTGTAAGTTTAGCATTTTTTGAAAGCATTCGACCGGCCACTTAGATATATCCCAATATAAAACATTGGGAAAAACGCATATAAGAAGTGAGCTTGTAACATTACAACGTATGTATTGACAGCTTGTCCCAATAAAACAGTATAGTATACACCTGTCATTGATTGAAACTTGCAGCACACATCTCGTGAAACATGCTTCAACGTTATTTCAACGGGGGTTTTGCGCTTGGTGTGTACAGTACCTAAAAGGGTTACACAAGATTTATTTTAATAACTTGTTTTTTGGTACTATGAAGAAAAAAAATAATGTATGAGGTTGCTTTTTTACAAATGCAGGCGAAGCCAGGAAGCATAGTGAGTGTGGAGGCAATCCGCAAGGCCATGGGCATCAACTACCATCCTCCCACAGCAACACCTTGTCATCACCACCATTCATGTCCACATGTGGCGTCACCTTACAATGTCTCAGCACATGATCTCCCCGACAGCAGTAGCAGCAATGATGTCTCATCACGCACGAATGACTCTCCATCTTCCAATACTTGACTCTTGTCTTATTCTCAAACGAATATACAAAACTAATAATAACGTAGCGCGTAAGAACTGAGACACAGGACAAGAGGACGGGCAAAGAGGAGCTACGTTATTAGTTATGTATTACCAACACGTCCAACTACATACCCTTGCCGTTATACAAAGGCTTGTAGGTTTCGGCTAAGGTGCTTTGCTTAGCCAATGGGTCAGCATGGTCTGGAGAGCACATTGGTCATACGAGACATTTTGTTGTTCACTGGTATTCATTTTCGTGTGTGTGTGTGTGTGTGTGTGTGTGTGTGTGTGTGTGTGTGTGTGTGTGTGTGTGTGTGTGTGTGTGTGTGTGTGTGTGTGTGTGCGTGCGCGCGCGCGTGTGCGTCAGGGCTGTACCCAAGATTTTTTTTTTCGGGGGGGGGGGGGGAAGAGCACCTTTATTATTTTGGGGAGGGCACCTCCCTTAAAGTTGTCATTTTCCACTCTCTATGCCATGGTGAATAAATTTTTTGGGGGGGGTGGCACTGGCCCGGTGTGCCACCCCCTGGCTACGACGCTCTTGGTGTGTGTGTGTGTTTCCTTTTTTTTTTTCTTCAGGAATGTGGATGAGACATTTGGTTGTTCACTGGTATTCTTTTGTGTGTGGGTGTGTGTGTGTGTGTGTTTAACTTTGGGAGCATTAGTCTGCAGTGGAAATAACCGATAGCAGGATTGTGTTTTTGCCAGTGCTGAATCATATTGAACTGCTTAAGAACAGTAGTATGTAAATAGTAAAAGAAAACCCACAAAATGCAGCCAAAATGAAGAGCAGCATGGACACTTACAATTTTATATTTGGATCAGAAGACTGATGACCAAATCCTTCAGTGTTCTAGATGCGAAGCAGCTCTTTGACTAGACTGTGTAACGCTGTCCCTCAATCCGCACAGCTCCCCTCGCCCCAGGTGTTGGAGTGCTGCCAAGTAGCTCCCACCCTCCTAGCAGTGCGCGGTGACGTCTCTCTCTTTCGCCTGCCGCGCGCTCACCGTGTGTCGGCTCTCTCTCTCGCTTCATCCGCTCCACCGCTCGCAACGCTCGAATCCACTCCTCACGTAGCCATCATCTCACCCACGCCACCTCTTCCCACCTGTCGGCGAGAAGCCGCGAGATTGCGGGTGCACGTGCTGTGCACACCTTGAGAATCTCGCGTCGCCGACAATGTGGACAGAGCGCCGCTGCTTGCCGAGTGATCGCGCCGATGGGCGGTACGCCGTCGCGGCATGCTTCCTGCTAGTGTGCGCGTACCATTGTTATCGCCGGCGTTGTGAGGGTTAGCGAAGCCGATCGCGTTCGTGAATGACAACGTCAACACCGACGAGGCGCGAGCCAGTCAAGCTGAACTCAAGTGTCGGCAGTGGGAGACCAGCACAACGACAAGATGCGAGTCAAGAACACCGATCGCGTTCAAGAATACAGACGGCGCGGGGGTAACACCGTTGAGAAGCGAGCCAAAAAAGCCGAGCGCAAGCACCTTTAACGTCTCCCTCCACCCTTGTCTGTGTTCCAAACAAACGCTTACTCGAGTAAACACTACACAGAGTTTCGCTTCTAACAGTTTTTCCAGCACCCGCGTCGACGCTCACTTCAACTGAGTCAACGCCGTGCGCACCGCTGCTGCTTCGCATAGCATCAGGGCTCCCTTTAGGGAGATAGTCCCTAGTTTCTCTCAGTGAGACAGCCCATGCGCTTACCATGTTTTTCCCCCTTTTCTTGGAGGGTTGGAGAGGCGGAGGGTGTCTAGAGAAGCTTCGTGAATCTCTAATTTCTTCTGTCTACTAGGAAACGTTCAGCCTACCTGAACAGGACACCCCACATGGTCATGGTGATCGCGTCTCTGCAAATACAGACTCCCCACATGTTCACGGTGATCACGTCTCCGCGAATACAGTGTATGAAGAACAGGAGGTGCATCTGTATGTTTTGCAATGCCTTACTTATTCCAGTCATCAGACACCAAGTGAAGGTACGACAAGATTTGGCTGATCAATACGCCATTGAATTTTTTTCAGGGGCAGAACTCGCTTAAAACAAAATAGTTGCGCACCCGTGCTTTCATTATTCATCTGTTCTTTCTTAGCCGATGTTAATGTTAACTCCTACACAACCTCGATGCATTTCCAGCGCTTAAGAGAAATAGGAAGAATATGCAGGCATAGAAAGAAAAAATAATACCCCTGTCACACGGGCACCCGCGAACACCGTCTAACTCCCTCGCCCTTAGGACAAGAAGGTGCAGTCCGTGCCACACAGCCATCCTTACGCAAATGAAGGTTAACTGAGCATTTTACAAAAGACGTTCGACAAGCTCCCTTTGCAACAGAACGAGGTACTCTCGTCTCAGTATCTGCAGGTCAGAAAAGTTTCGAGTACTAAATTGCCGCAGTGAGAACTGTAATACAGTTCAGCAATATTATTGTAATTTTGTTGCAGTACTCATTCATAATGAAGGGCTCGTTTTTTCCTGTTTTACACAATATTAATGAGATCTAACAGACAATAATGCCAAGGAAGGTATAGGGGAAGTTATTAGGCCAATTGTAATGTAAATGAGAAGAAAGAAAAGTGGGTGAAAAGATAACTTGCCGTAGGCAGGATCCGAACCTGCGACCTGTGTTATTCGAAGGTCGCAGGTTCGGATCCTGCCCACGGCAAGTTATCTTTTCACCCACTTTTCCTTCTCATTTACATTACAATTGGCCTAATAACTTCCTCTATACCTTCCTCGGCATTATTGTCTGTTAGATCTCATTAATATTGTGTAAAACACGAAAAACGAGCCCTTAAGTATACACTTGTTTCCCTTATTCATTAAAGAGGGTCTCTTACTGGCAGACTTGGTGCCCCTAGGTTGTATACGGTGGACTATTGCTCAGCTGCCAATTGGTAATAAGTTCACGTGCTACGTGACGCCAAACAGGCTCATGAAGAGTGTACCACACGCGCCGCCATGGCTACTAGTGGCGCTGACTGACACTCGCACGTTTAAATTGACATAGATACCCAATAAAGCGGCTGGGGGGATGGCTGTCGTGGTAACTCAGTGATAGAGCATCGAACGCGTTATTCGAAGGTCGCAGGTTCGGATCCTGCCCACGGCAATTTATATATATATATATATTGTAATAAATCTGAATCACAGACCCTCTGCTGTTACTAAAGAAGAAGATCGGTGGCTGTAGCAGTAGCTCGCGCACGCCGCTCGCCGGAAGCCAGACCTGCCTCATAAAGCACCTTTCGCCAAGCTGCGTCTCAAGCTTTCTCGACGTACAACACCTCTATTTTAAGTGGTGGAAGAGCCGGGGTTCCCATCAACCTGGAACGTCGCAATCGGACGCTAGCCTCACCATTCATCATGACTGCTCCTGGCCCTTCTCAAGCTGCCCCACCAACGACAGTCTTCCGTGCTGGCGCGCCTTGGCAACGCGACCCACCAATTTTTCGCGGCAACGACGAACATAACGTCGAGGACTGACTCATCGAGTACGAACTCGTAAGCGCTTCCAACAAATTGAGCACCTGCAACCAGCTCACGAACGTGCGCTTTTACCTCGCTTATGTGGCCAGCCTCTGGTTCAAGAACCACAAAGGCGAAATTACCAACTGGTCCGCCTTCAAAACCACCATCGCCGCGGTCTTCGGTCGTCCCGCCGTGCGCCGGCTTCGTGCGGAACAGCGTCTGTGTAGTCGAGTCCAGCGCAGGGACAAGACCTTTACAAGTTACATCGGAAATGTCTTGTCTCTTTGCAAGCGTGTCGATGCATCTCTAACCGAACACGACAAAATGAAGCACATCATTAAAGGAGTTGATGACGATACCTTCCAGATGCTCGTCACTAGGAATCCACGCACTGTCACTGACGTTGTCCAGCTCTGTCAGGAGTACGATGTATTGCATACGCAGTGTGTTTCGACGTGCAGGGCCGCTGAAGATACAGCTGAAGTTTCCGCCCTCGTGCACGATGTCGCTGCTGGTCACACCATCTTACTACCCCACATTAAACAATTCTTCCGTGAAGAAGTTTCGCGTCAACTTTCCCTTGTGGCCGAAGCATCCGAGCCAGTGACCTCAAGACCCACGTCTACGTCAGGTCATTAAGACACAGGTCACGCCGGCACTGCCTTCATTGCATCTGTCCCTACGCCGCTGACCTACGCTGCCGTCGTTGCTAGACCACCAGCCCCACCTGTATCTGGCGCATACCGGGGCACCGGATCCTCCTGCCCTACGATGTTGCCTACATACACGGCGCCCCATCCTACTTCGTCCCCTGCACCTTCTGTCGTTAACTCATGGCGCACCTTTGATAATCGACCTATCTGTTTTGCATGCTGTTTTGTGGGACCGTCGCAACTTCCAGCCTCCGGACCGTGGGAATCCCCAGCGACCATCTTTCCCTATAGCCGACTCGTCCCCACGACGCCCTCTCGACTCTCGCCGGTCACTACCGCCCTGCGCCAATCTGTCTCCCCGATGCTTCGGCGCACGAGCCCCGCTCGAGAGAAAAACTGACAGCCGCAGCAAAAACTGCGTCCTCGTCAAACTCTCCAAGACCTCCTCTTTGCCCGCCCAACAAAATTCATGTGCTAGTAGAAGGTGTCGCTGTACGTGCACTTGTCGACACAGGCGCCGTCGTTTCTGTAATTAGTGAAAAACTGTGTCGTGATTTGAGAAAAGTTACAACGCCGCTTACGAATCTTGCCCTGCATACAGCCACCTCCCGTTTAGTTGCGCCGACGGCTCAGTTCACCTCACGTGTTCTTATTCAAGATGTTTGGTACGCCGTCAAGATTGTTGTTCTTCTTACGACGTCATACTAGGATGGGATTTCTTTTCTACCCATCAGGCCCTCGTCGACTGCGCTCGTGCTGAACTCACGTTGACGAATCCGTGCCTTGATATCGACCACCACAGTCCCTTAAAAGTGTTTGCCGCAGCTGATGTCCACATCGCGCCTTTGCCTGCCGTCCTAGTGCCTGTGTTTTCCCCTGCTGCCACAAACTCGACGCTCCTGTTCCAACTATCTATAGCTAGTGCGCAGCACCGAACCATCGTCCTCCCGTTTGCAGTCATCAGCTTTTCCAATGGTTCGGCGTTATTTTATGCGTGCAACGTCTCTGCTTGTCCATACATCCTGCTACGCAGCGAATGTCTGGGGAGCCTAGAGACCTTAGATTGTATTTTCGAAGACCTGATGTATCCAGACAAGCCATTTCTAACGACTTGTGCCATTACACCCACAACTGACGCCAATGACCCTAGGGATGTATTCCGCAAGTCTATTGATCGCCACCTCACGCCTGGTCAGCAGAAACAGCTGATCAAGCTCCTCCTGCGTTTTCGAGCCTCCTTTGACCACAATCAGCCTTCCTTAGGTCGAGCGTCATCTGTTCACCATATAGATACAGGTCAAAAGACACCATTACCACAGCATCCATATCGTGTGTCAACTGCCGAACGCCATGTCATCAATGAACAGGTCGACGATATGCTGAAACGTGACGTAATCGAACCGTCAAGTAGTCCCTGGGTCTCTCCAGTTGTGCTGGTGAAGAAAAAGGATGAACCGATCAGGTTTTGCGTGGACTACCGACGTCTCAACCGAATCACGTGCAAGGATGTCTATCCGCTGCCATGCATTAACGATGCCTGAGGCTGCCTACAGGGAGCCAAATTTTTCTCTTCTTTATATCTGCGCTCTGGATACTGGCAGGTACCCATGGCAGAGGCCTATAGTGAAAAAACAGCTTTCATCATGCCCGACGGGCTGTACGAATTCACAGTCATGTCCTTTGGCCTCTGCAACGCGCCAGCTACTTTCGAGCGAACGATGGACGCTATCTTCCGAGGCTTCAAATGGAACATTTATCTCCGAGGCTTCAAATGGAACGTTTCTTTGTTATTTGATGACATTGTCGTCTTTTCAACTGATTTCACAACTCTTTTAACCCGTCTCGAGAAAGTCCTCGTTTGTCTCTCTGCCGCAGGGCTGCAACTAAATCTGAAGAAGTTTCATTTCGCCGCTCGAAAGCTTACGATCTTTGGCCACGTAGTTTCGAAGGACGGCATTCTTCTTGACCCTGCCAAACTTGCAGTTGTTTAAGCATTTCCTAAACCGACCACCATGAAACGACTCTGAAGACTCATAGGCCTTTGCTCCGACTGCCGGCGCTTCGTCCGCAATTTCGCCACTATCATCGCTCCTTTGACCAAGCTCCTCACCGGCTCTAAGGACCTTTCGGCCTGGTCTGCCACCTGTGACGATTCTTTCAATGAACTGTGCCGTCTCTTCACGTCGCCGCCTATTCTACGATACTACAACCCATCGGCACCCAGAGATCCACACCGACACTAGTGGTGTTGGACTAGGCGGTATTCTTGCGCAGCAGAAAGACTGCTTGCAAGAGTACGTGGTTGCCTACGCAAGCCGAACTCTTAGCAAAGCTGAAACCAACTATTTCGTCACTGAAAAGGAATGCCTCGCCATTATTTGGGCGACAGAGAAATTTCGACGTTACGTGTACGGGTGCCCTTTTGATGTCGTGACTGACCACCACGCCCTCTGCTGGTTGTCGTCACTGAAGGACCCAAGTGGTTGCCTCGCCCAATGGCCATTACGCCTTCAAGAATATGATATTTGAGTGGTCTATCCCTCCGGCCGGAAACAGACGCAAACGCCCTATCCTGTTCGCCCCTACCCCCTGATCCGGCCTGCTGCGAAAGTCTCATCTGTGATGCCACTGCCGTCACCATCGCCAACATGCCATCTGAGCAATGCGAGAACCCTTGGGTTGCTTCGATTCTAAACATCCTGGCTGGACGGATGGCTTCTCCCCCTACTTGCACGTTGCGTCGGCAAGTCAAGCACTTCACCACTCGCAACGACGTGCTGTACCGACGCAACTAGCGCCCGGTGAACACCAGTGGCTACTCGTGATTCCACGTCATCTGCTATCTCAAATTTGTTCCACGTTTCATGACGACCCCCAATGTGGCCATGCAGGTTTGCTGAAAACTTATTCTCGCATACGGCTCTGATATACTGGTGTGGCATGTACCGTTTTATTTGACAGTTGTTCGGGCTTGCTCGACGTGCCAGAGACGAAAGACTCCCCCTCATCACGCCAGCGGTACCTTATTACCTTTACCATGCCCATCCCGACCGTTCGACCGTGTCGGCATCGATATCTGTGGTTCTCTTCCCGACACTGCAGACGGTAACCACTGGATCATAGTTGCCGTCGACCACCTCACGCGGTATGCCGAAACTTCATTCCTTGCTTCGTCTACAGCAAAAGACGTTGCGACTTTCGTTCTTTGCAACATCATATTACGTCATGCAGCACCTCGAGAGTTGCTGAGTGATCGTGGTCGCGTATTCTTGTCAGACGTCATCACATCATTGTTGCCTGAGTGCCATGTCGTTCACCGCACTACAAGCGCCTAACATCCCCAGACCAATGGAATGACAGAGCGCTTCAACCGCACCCTTGGTGACATGCTGTTTATGTTTATCTCGTCAGACCACTACAATTAGGACTGAGTACTCCCATTTATCATGTTCGCCTATAATACCGTCATTCAAAGCACTACTGGGTTCTCTCCTTTTTTCCTCCTTTACGGACGCAAACCTTCTTGCACCATGGACACCATTCTTTCGTACAGACCTGTAGCAGCGCCGTTCACATATGCAGACGCTGTGCGTTGGCTTCCGCAACCACCCTACAGCTCGCGCTTACAGCCCGCACACCCAGCTGCTTATACTGCACTTTGGGCAGCACCACCAGTCGCTAATCCTTGGAGGACGCCCGATGACCGACCGATATGCTACGCCTGCTTCACTCCCGGACACGTTGCCCGCTACTGCCGCCGTCGACCTCAGATGTTCGGCGACTATGTCCGATCGTCGCAACCCGGCAGCCAATCCTTCGCGCAATACGGGCCGGTCTCGTCACCTCGCTATGCCCCTCCGAACGACCCCGACTTTGTGACGCCGCGCGCACCCTCTCCTCGTCGGCGATCGCCCTCCCCCATGCGTCGCCGGCCCAGACCTTCTGACCAGGAAAACTAAGCACCGCAGTTCAAGAAGCAAGAACTGCGCCATTTTCGAACTGTCTGAGCCCTCGCCCCTCTCCTACTAACGTGGTCGCAGTAACTGTTGAAGGTTGTTGTACTTTCGCCCTTGTGGACACCGGCGCCGCTGTTTCTGTTATTGCCGCTAATGTCTGCCGTGTATTACGCAAAGTCACGACGCTGATTTCGGGACTGTCACTCCACACCGCAAGTGCACAGCAAGTAACGCCTCTCGCTGCCTGCACTGCAAGAGTGTCCATCGAAGGCATTGTTTACATTGTGGAGTTTATTGTCCTCGCTGTCTGTTCGCATAACCTCATCCTCGGATGGGACTTCCTATCCCGCCATAATGCCGTCATGGACTGCGCACGTGCTGAAGTTAAGTTTTTACACTTTTGCGACGTCCCATTACTTGACGCTCTTCATTAGCCACCGAAGTTGCTTGTTCGTGAAGATACCAACATTCCCCCCTGGAAATTTCGCAGTTGTTTCCGCTTCATGTAACGCCTACACTGGCACTAGTCTTTTTTATGCTTTCCAATGTCTTCACAAGCCGTCGAGCTCTGCGGCTATCTTTTTCAACGATTGACATTGCCGCCGGAAGCAGCAATATGTTCGCCTTCAATCCGCTTTTCGCACCAGTCACTTTGCTTGCGGGGAAATGTCTCGGCCGTGTGCAGGATCTCGACCCTTCGTCTTTGATTGATGTCCCGGATGACTACTGCAACCAACGAAAAGCACTGTCGGCACTTGGGGAGTCGGCAAAAGATACGTTTTCCAGCGCCATCGCCGACACTCTTACTTCCGCTGAACATTGTGATCCACTTGACCTTCCGTGCGAGTTCTGAAATTTTTTGGATGTGCCGCAACCTCAACTGGGCCGCACGTCGCAAGTCAAGCATCACTTTGACCCCGGCCTACACCAGCCACTGTGTCAAAGACTACACTGCGTCTCCGCCTAAGAACGCCGCGTCATTAACGGTCAAATCGAAGATATGCTTCGTAGAGACGGCATTCGACCATCTCACTGTCCTTGGTCATCTCCTGTTGTCCTGGTGGATAAGAAAGACGGATCTATCCAGTTTTGCGTGGAATATCGTCGTTTGAATAATATAACCCGAAGGACGTCTATCCTTTGCCGTGCATTGATGATGCCATTTACAACCTTCACGGAGTGGAATTCTTCTTGTCGCTAGATTTGAGGTCTGGCTACTGGCAAGTCCCAATGGCTGAAGCTTCGCTAAAAAGTGCATTTATTAAACCTGACAGACTATATGAGTTTAACATCAAGCCCTTTGGGCTTGACGTTCAAAAGACTCATGGATAATACGCTACGTAGCCCTTAAGAGAGACAACGGTATCAAAAAACTTTATTATCCTACTCTCATGAAAATTGTCGTGCATGCATACCAGTGAATGTCGATTTCAAATCTGCAAACAGATTTCAAATATCTCATTTAGAAAAAAAAATGAATTACAAATTTCCACATTATACTTACGTGATTTCCTATGAGTTGGTGTGGTAACTTGCAATAAAAAAAAGTTTGTTCTCAATACTACATGTTTCTTCGAAAATGTTCATACTACAGGCTAAGGCAAACTAGATGTCAGAACAGCTATTTCTTTGATCAGAAATGATTCTTAAACTTGGAAGGTAAAAAGGAGTTTCCAGTAATTAGCTGGTATTTATCATATAATTGCAATTCTATCTAGGTTGAGAAAAAAAGAAAAGCTTTAGCCTGCATTTCAAGGGCTGTGGAAAAGAATGGTACCAAGTTAGTTTAGATATCTTCACAGAAGCTTGCTAAAAACTTCCGTTAGGCAGATTCAGTTCACAAAAATAACGATGTCACGAAAATTGTTTCCAGTTTTAAAAACATTTCTAATGTCATATATCAAGCTTTTAACAAAAAATGGTATTTTGCCATAATATATAATTTTCTGAAAACATTTTCGACCATGAATGCCTCAAATTGCAGTTTTTGATAGTCAGCATTTTTTACAATTTTATGCTATTTTAAGAACCTCGTCCCCCCTTAGGTGGTATATGTGCCTCTGCTCCCTCGACGATGTGGTTTTCTCGCATGACTTTTCTACTCACCTCCTTCGCGCCAGGCACGTTTTGACTTGTCTGACCAATGCTGGCCTCCAGCTTAACCTGAAAAAATGCTGCTTCACTGCACGGGAGCTCGTCATCCTAGGCCACACCACGTCCAAGCAATGCCTATTGCCTGACCCAGCTAAACTTCATGCAGTCACAGAATTTTCTAAGCCGATGACCGTGAAGGAACTTTGTAGTTTTGTAGGCCTACGCTCCCATTTCCAGCGCTTTGTTCGCAATGTCGCATCCATCATGTCACCATTAACCCAGCTCCTTCGTGGTGACGTGAACCTCTCCTCCTGGTCCCCTGTATGTGACGTTGCCTTTACTACTCTAGGCCATCTACTCACCTTGTGACCTATATTTTGCCACTTCAGCCTGACGGCTCTTATCGCTGGCGTCGGGCTCGGCGCTGTCCTCGCTCAACAAAAGCCCGTCTATTCAGAATATGTTGTAGCTTGTGGGACAGAAAAAAGAATGTTTGGATTTGGTGTGGGCGCTTAGAAAGTTCCGGCTGTACTTATACGGCCGCCCCTTCGATCTAATGACCGATCATCACGCACTTTGCTGGCTCTCTACGTTGAAAGATCCTTCTGGTCGCCTTGCGAGATGGCCACTCCTCATCCAAGAGTACGACATTCGCGTCGTATACCGCTGCGGACGCAAAAACTCCGACGTTAACGCCCTTGCTCACCTTTACCACCAGATCTGCCATGTGGAAACACTTGTGTCCAGCCTTTCTCGTCTCGACTCGATTGCCACTGAACAAGGTCGTGACCCGTGGATCGCAACTCTTCTTGAATATTCATCTTTTTGGCACGTCCAACCTTCCGGTATTTCAATGCCTCAGACATTAAGCTTCCCATTTCTCCATCCGTCATCAACTACATCATCGCTGTTTCTACGCTTCCAATGGCTGCTGCTGGCTACTGGTCATTCCACACACTTTACGATCGCACGTATGCTCCTCTCTTTATGACGATCCACAATGTGGCCACGCCGGAGTGTTCAAAACATATGAACACCTTTGCCATTGCTATTACTGGCGCAGCATGTACAATTTCGTACACAAATTCGTGCAGTGCTGTCCTGACTGCGAGCGACACAAATCAACATCACCTTTACGTTCAACTGGCGCATCGCAGCCACTTTCATGCCCTGCCAAGCCACTTTATCGCGTTGGCGTTGACCTCTATGGTCCCCTTCCATTGACACCAGAGGGCAATTGGTGAATTATAGTTGCGGTTGACCACCTGACACGCTACGCCGAAACAGTCGCTTTGCCGTGCGCTACCGCTCGGTATGTTGCCTCTTTCATATTAATCGCATTATCCTTCGATATGGCGCACCTCAAGAGCCCCTTAGTGACAGAGGCCGCGCTTTCCTCTTTGAGGTCGTCGAAGCTCTGCTTTCGGAATTCCACGTGGTTCATCAGAACCACTGCATACCACCGGCAGACTAATGGGCTAACAGAACGGTTTAACCACGCGCTGGGTGATATGCTCTCAATATATGTGGCATCTGATCATAGCAACTGGAACCGTGTTCTCCCCTGCATAACATTCGCATCCAGCACCGCAATACAAACAACCATGAGATTTTCATCTTTGTTTCTCCCTACGGACACGAGCCTTCCCATACGATGGACACTTTACTTCCCGTACCTTCCTGATGCTTTCGAGTGTCGACCTGTTTCCGAGGCTGCTCGACAAGCTGTTGAGTGCCGCCAGCTCGCCCGTAACGTGTTCACCTTGGAAGACCAGCAACGCCAGAAAAAAAACCGCAACAACTTCCAGATCCCAGCTCTGCCCCAGCGTCTCTTGTGTGGCTCTCCATCCCGTACCAAACTCTGAGACTCTCCTCGAAGCTTGCCCCTGCACCGTTTTAAAGAAAATATCTCCCATAAATTTTCTTATCGAGCCAGTTTCCCAATCGGATGACATGCGCCAACGTGCACGCGACATGGTCCAAGTTTTCTGCCTCAAACACTACTAAGAGCCTCTGCATGAAACTTCTTAGGTCGCCAGGATGGCTTCTTTTTGTGAGGGCAATTTGTGACGAAGAAGATGCACCTACAGCGAGCAGCATCGCCAATGCCTGGCTGGCTCTGCTCGTGTTTCAGTTCGCTGCTGTGCCTGTCTCTGGGCAGTTCTTCACGCTGCCTCGCCGCTGTCAACGGTAACGTCCTTAACGACTAGTAAACTTCTTCACATATGTAACAGTGGCACCACAGTGGCATTTCGTAGATCTGTTTCAGTGCACAAACTCGATACTGCAGTTGCCAACTGATTTTTCAAGCTTGCTCAATCGTTCGGAGAGAGAGAGAGAACACATGGAGAAAGGCAGAGAGGTTAACCAGGGCTGAGCCCCAGTAGGCTACCCTGCACTGAGGAAGGGGTGAGGGAAAGGAAAGTTATAGAGGAGAATATAAAAGGTCACTGACTGGGCCGACGCGTAACAGTTTCACCATCATAAACGATGAAACAGGCCAGTGTCTTTGAGAAAATGCAACAGTGTTTTCGTTGCCTTTCGGAAATTGGATGGGCAGTGCCATGGTCCCAATACTTTCTCGACAGTGAAATCACTTCTGTCCAGTTGATTTAAAACACTGCGCAGTTGGAGCCTCTCGTTTGTGTATGCCGGGCAGTAACATAAGATGTGTTCAATAGTCTCATCGACGGCACAGTCGTTGCACTCCGCGCTGTCGGCCGTCCATATTTTTAAATGAGTAGGCATTGGTGAAGGCGACGCCCAGACGCAGACGGCAGAACACTGTACCTTCCTCCCTAGAAAGACCAGAGGGTGGTTGCAGTCGTAGAGATGGATCGAGATAATATAGTCGATGTGCAAACTGTGATGACTGCCACTTCTGGAGTGTCATGTCCTGCACCAGCTTACTTAGGTATCTAGCCGAGTCAATCCTAGATAAAGGTACGGACACCGGGTTTGCTTGTACGTGTGCATTTCTGGCTGCCTCATCGGCGAGGTCATTGCCGGAGATACCGCAATGACTTGGTATCCACTGGAACACAACGTTGTGTCCTTGTTCGGTAGCATAGTGCAGCATTTCTCTGATCTCCCATACCAGTTGTTCGTACATAGTGAAGGCGCACGCGAGATCAGGCATGAACAGGACGGTGAATGCCTCAATACTACGCGAAGGTCTTATGGTGGACACACTCGAATTGAATGCGTGCTCAGAAACCGTCTCTTCGCCTTTCGGCTTCTCACGAGCTCGAAGGTGTCACCGGACTCTCCACTGCTGACATAATAGTTCATGGTATCGTCACTGTCAGTGTCGCTCTTGGCTCCGTTGCGCTTCCTGGAGGCGGCTTCTGCGGGATTCATGGGGTCTGGCGGACGCGTGTGCGACTCCATCTCCATCGCACGCCAGCAGGAACTCGCACTTGACTGGTGAAAACAATGATATCCACAACACAACGTTGTGTCCTTGTTCGGTAGCATAGTGAAGCATTTCTCTGATCTCCCATACCAGTTGTTCGTACATAGTGAAGCATTTCTCTGATCTCCCATACCAGTTGTTCGTAGGACCCGCGACGAAATCCTGATGAAAGACATTGTAGAGCCGCCTTGGAGTCACAGAATACTGCCCATCGATTAGCCGGTTGTTGCTTGATATAATCGATGGCACCTCGAAGGACAACATTTTCCAAACCAGTCGATGTGCTCACGTGACAAAGTTTGTAAGTGATGTTTATCTGCCGCGATGGAATTACGGTGGCGCAGGTGGAGCTAGTCTGGGTGGTAGATCCATCGTGTATACGTGGATTCTGTCAGCGTAGAAAGTGTGTAAACAGTCCAGAGTCACTTGCTTGAAGGCCAAGGCAGAAGGAACTTTTCTATTTCTTATTCCTGGTATGGAAAGGCGCACGTCGGGTTGTCGTAGGCTCCACAAGGCGGACGGTGAACGCGCCAAGGGTATAAAACCGGATGGTATCAAAGCGCGGTGGGAGCTGAAGACCTTAGAGAACGACGCCTGCCGCCGTTGTTCTGTCAGAAACGTCAAGTGGCTCAATACCATCCGTGAAATGTGCCGAATATGTGCTCTCAGCACGTCGGTTCTGACGTAAGTCGTAACCGGATGATCCCGAGCCAAAATAACTGTTACAGCGGTTGAGGTAGTTCGTGGTAGGCCGAGACAAACACGTAGTGCCTGTGCTTGTACGCTCTGAAGTGTTTGAATGTTTGTCTTACAAGGTTTAGAAAGCAGAGGAGAACTGTAGCGCAGTACACCAATAAAAAGTGCTTGGTAAAGCTGTAGCATGGAACTCGATGACGAATCCCATCTCTTTCCAGCGATGACTTTCAGGACGTGTATAATAGATACCAGTTTCGCTTTTAAGCTAGTCACATGAAGGCTCCAGGAGAGGTCTCGGTCAACAATGACACCTAAAAAACGATGGCTATGCTTGTAAGAGATGGGCTGGCCATTAATGCTTATCGGGTAACTTGTCATCGCCTTGCGCGTGAAGGCCACCAGTGCACATTTTTCTGTTGAGACTGTTAGGCCTTGCGTGCGAAGATAGTCAGATGCTTGTGACGCTGCCCTCTGTATCCTTGCTCTAACTTGTAGACGTGTCAATGCAGATGCCCAGACACAGATGTCATCAGCGTATATTGAAACACTGACTGTTTCAGGAAGAGCTCCGCCAGGCCAAGCAAGGCAAGATTAAAAAGAACTCTGCTTTAAACACCACCTTGCAGGACGCCACGACACATGTAGTGGTCTGAGGTCGGGCCATCTTCAGTATATACAAAAAAGGATCTTCTTGTCAGGTAGCTTCGGATCCATCGAAACATTTGCCCTCCCAGTTCAATTAACAGCAGTTTGTATAGTATAGCCTGATGGGAAATGTTGTCATATGCACCTTTCACATCAAGAAAGAGCACAAGTGCTAGTCGTTTCCTCAATTTCTGCTGTTCTACTGATGACACCAAATTGATGACGTCATTCAATGAACGGCCTTGTCAAAATCCCACCATGGAGTCGGGGTAAATGTTGTGCCGTTCAAGGAACCATTCCAGGCGCGTGAGAATCATGCGCTCCATGAGTTTCCCAACGCAGCTGGCGGGAGCTACAGGCCGGTGTGATGTCAGCACCAGAAGGGACTTCCCTGCTTTTAGAAGTGGCACAAGACAGCTCCGTTTCCATTCTTGAGCCACGATGCCATCTTCCCATGACCGATTAAATAAATTTAGCAGTTGTCGTCTAGCTGCTTGGTCTAAGTGACGCAGAGCCGTATACGTTATCCCATCGAGCCCTGGTGAAAAAGAACGCCTACACAGTGTTAGCATAGCTTCTAGCTCTTCCATAGAAAATGGAGCATCTATACTTATATCTCGTGGACCGGGGATATCGCTTAAAAGCACATCAGAGAATAGGACTGTCTCTCCAATGATGTTCGCGCAAAAAATCCTCTGCAACGTCAATTTCGCGGCGGTCGAGACGAAGTGCGAGAGCCTTGAAGGGATGACGTTGCATGGCGCCTGAGCGAAGACCATGTAGAGTTTTCCATACATGAGACAATGGCTTGTGAGGGTCTAATGACTCACAAAAGCTTTTCCATCTTTGATTCTGCAGTTGGTCTATTCGGTGCTGTATTTTTTTCTGCATACGCTTTGCTACTCTGAGATCAAGAATCGGCTTGGTACGCCTGTATCTTCTCTCAGCACTTCTACGTAACGCCCGAAGCTTTTCTAACGCGATGTCAAGCTCCGTGCACTTCTGTGAGCGTGTGAAGTGGCGTGTACAATTTTTCATTGCATCTGCAATTACTTCTTCTAAGCCACATGAGAAATCATTTCTGCATGTGTCCTTCACTTGATCTTCATAAAGCGTCCAGTCTATATACCGATTGACCGGCGAGGACGCAGTCTCTTGGCCATCAATGCTGACATAAGTCGGAATGTGGTCGCTACCATGTCTGTAAACCACCGCACTTTTGAACTTAGGCCACACGACACCAGTGTCAGGTCGAGGTAGCTGCTGTACGCCGTTCCTCGCAGGTATGTCGGGCTACCATCACTCAGAAGGCGCAGGTTGTGGTCTGACAGAAATGATATCAGTGAGCACCCCTTCGAGTTTGTCCTCGAGCTACCCCATATCTTATGATGTGCAATAAAATTGCCTGTTATAATGCAAGGACCTGGAATAGCTGCCATAATGTCTGTTAGTCTCTTACAATCAAATAATGTTGCAGGGGATATATATACGTCAATAAGAGTAAAATACAACCGCTTCTTCAGAGTAATGCACACGTACTGGTTGTCGTCATGTGGCGGTATAGCAAGGGCGAAATAAGTAAGGTCCTTGCGAATGCAAACAATAACTTTGCTGCTACTTCCATTCGTGGTTGAGGCGAAAGACTCGTATCGTGATATTCTTATAGTCGATGAGTTTGGCTCACACATTACCATTATCGGGAAACGGTTTTTAAACACGAACTGCCGGAAGTCTGATATCCGGTACCTCAGGCCTCTCACATTCCATTAAAATATGAAGGCGTTTCGAATATAATCTGCAAACGATGGCTGTTTCCGTTGATAAGCCATGGTTCTGCTGCTAATCTTCTTAAACAATCGACTTCTGAAGGCTTGCTAGAACTGGGGTGATGGTATCCAGCAGCTGCAATGCGCTTCGTGCTTTTGGTGTTTGCACCCTCTCCACGAACACACGAATGGTACTCATAAGGGAGCTGACCATGGCGACTATTTGTTTATCTTCCTCTGTTGGTTTAGAGAATTCGGATGAGGAGTGCTTCACTGCTGAAGTCTGATGCCCCTCTCGAGTGGAGTGTAGTCAAGGGAGTTTTGGCCAGGCGTCAGCTGTGTCACTGTTGGCGGCTTCTTTATCTTTCGACCCGACTGCGCTTGTTCTGGGAGACAGAGGTGGAGGCGACTTTGAGCGCGGTTCACGAGACAACGATGTCTTGGATGTCTTGGAGTGCCGTCGATGACGCGATTGTTGTCGTCTAATAGATGCAGCTGCTTTCCGGTGAGACGAGTGATCTCGAACCATTTTCTTCAACACTGCCATTTCCCTTCGAATAATCGGACAATCCTTCGAAGATGCATCGGGAGGCCCGTCACAATTCGAACATTTCTTGGTATTGGATTGACATGCGCTAGTGGCGTGAGGTTCAGTGCATATGGCACCAACGGTGGTGTTCTTGCACACGCTGATCACGTGACCCAACTTCGTACATTTTCTGCACTGAAGTGGCCTTGGTACGAAGGGACGAACAGCGTGCTGAAAGTGTCCCACCTTCACTTGTGACGGGAGGGTTTCACCGTTGAATATGATCTTCACGCAACGTGGCGTGCCGAGACAAAAAACACTTGTTATGATTGTGTCCTCTGTAGCGGGCTTGATCAGGATTGGCAAGTCTGCGTTGATAATGGTCTTGTCAACATCATAAATTACTCCAGCGATGACTTCTTTGCCGATTGGTATGTGAGAGCGGACTGCCATGCCATTGAGCTCTGTGACATTGCGCAATATGCCCAGTGCAGCCGCGTGGTTAACGTCAATGGCTAGAACATTCTTGCGCGTATTCACCCTGACGTCTTTGATTTCATTTGGCACCAATGCCTCCGGTTGTGCAGACACGGCTTGCCTGTTGAGGCACCTCATATTGTCCGTGGCGAGAACAGGCATGAACAGGACGGTGAATGCTTCGATACTACGCGAAGGTCTTATGGTGGACACACTCGAATCGGATGGCGTGCTCAGAAACCGTCTCTTCGCCTTTCGGCTTCTCACGAGCTCGAATGTGTGGTCACCGGACTCTTCACTGCTGACATAATAGTTCATGGTGTCGTCACTGTCAGTGTCGCTCTCGGCGCCGTTGCGCTTCCTGGAGGCGGCTTCCGTGGGATTCATGGGGTCTGGCGCACGCGTGTGCGACCACCTCCATTGCACGCCAGCAGTAAACCGCACTTGACTGGTGAAAACAATGATATCCACAAAAAATAGAAAAACTGAGGGACTCGCCGTTCTGTCAGAGAGACACTTCTTCCTTCTCTTGTTCGTCCTCAATCGTTCAGGCATTGCACTCAATCACTGTCCCAACACCCCCCCCCCCCCCCCCCCGACTTCACTGATTCTTAATGGGACCCTGAAACACTTTTAGGGGCGAAGCTCCTTAGGGCATGGGCTGTGCGTGTCCTGTATGTAGCCACATCTAGTTTAGTTCTTGCAGTGTTCACTAGATGGCGGTACCGTCCCCTGTATGTAGCCACCTCTAGTTTAGTTCTTGCAGTGTTCACTAGATGGCGGTACCGTCTCCTGTATGTAGCCGGAAGTGGTGGTAGAGCTCCTGAAGTGTCGGAAGTGGTGGTAGAGGTCGGACGTGTTTTTGGAGAGCTCCGGAATGACAGCTACAGATAAGTGTTTTTGCATGTTTCCAGCTTGCCTCTGTATGTAGCGTTATGAGAACGTAAGGCGCTAGCGTAAAGCTTGATTAGGTCTAGTACGGTGTACGGTGTACGTTTTTTTTAGTATTTTGTACTGTGTCTTTTTTTTTTCTCCAGCCACCAGGTGGCTGAGGCCTGCGCGTAGACCGACCACGTGCATGCGCAGGTGCCGTGAAGTGTAGCGTATTTATTTATTATTGTGGTTCTTTTTGGCTTAGACCAGTGTATTTTAGTACAGTTTTCTAACACGTGGGCATCGGTAAACTGAGCTAGCCATGGTCAAAAAGACCGTAAAGTGTTCAGAGTGCGGGGTAGGGTGGAAGGTGGAAATTAGTGCGGAAGAGAAAGCAGAAGATGACGCCAAGTGTAGACAGTGCGAGTTCGAGGAGAAAATGAAAAATATGATGGCGGTCCAGAGTGGGCTCACGGAGAAAATCGCAGAGCTGGAGAATGCATTGGCGAAGGAGCGAGAGAAAACGTCAGCCATGGAGGAAAGGCTCCGGGCAGCCGAGAAGGGCCTATCGAAGGTCGTGAAAGGGAACGAAGACGCAGGTGACGGCGGAAGCATTATGGCGACGACCCCCCGTGCGGGAGAGATGAGGGAAACAGGCATGACAAAGGCAGATACATTGGCCACAGGGCCCAGCTACCGGGAAGTAGTTTTGAGGGAGGGAGGGAGCAAACCAGCAGCCGTGACTCACGCTAGTCACCTAGTCAGCAGCCAGGTGCAGGTTTCAGAAGGAATGTCTGAACAGGTCATCGTCGCCGGTGACTCAAATTTAGTCCGATGCGCAGCGGCAATCAAAGAAAGGGTGAAAGGCGACAAGAGAGTTGCGATAGGGACGTTCCCAGGACAAACGCTGAGGACAGTAATGAGTCAAGCGGGTGAACAACTCGCAGCTAAAGCTAACAATCGTAACCTCGTTGTAATTGCGGGAGGGTTAAATGACGTCCTGAAAAAAGAATCGTCAGGACTAGCGACGACCTTGGCGAAAGGGGTGGATGACATGCGCACCGTGTCCCCCCAGGTGCAAATTGTAGTATGCACAGTACCGGAAGTACCAGTACGCAACGTCAACCTGCAAAGAGCGGTTGTCGACGCAAACAAAGAGATATGGCGAATTAGTCGAGAGAAGGGTTTCGAGGTAGTGGATTTAAACAGGGAAGTGCACAGGTGGGGTGGATTCCAAAGAGACAAGATTCATTTCGATAAGAGGCTTGGACACGAGGTGGGCTGGCGACTGGCAGGACGCGCAGTAGCTTTTTTGGGGGGCTCACGGGCCCTTCGGAGTCCGGGGTAGCTCGTAACAGGGAAAACAACCAGGAGGACGCTTTGACAGGTAGAATTGCGAAAAACCAGAAAAAAGGTAAAAGAAAAAGGAAAAAGGCGCGTGTTGCAATTAGTTACATAAACATGCAAGGTGGCAGAAAGAAAGCAAAATGGTTAGAGATTGAGGAGCAGTTAAACAAAGAACAGATAGGCGTGTATGCGGTTACAGAAACACACCTTAGAGACTTGGAAGAGCCACCACATATTAAAAATTATGTTTGGGAAGGGTGTAACAGGACCATATCGGAAAGGAAAGGTGGGGGTGTAGGAATGCTAATTCACCGCGGAGCCAAATGGGTTAGAGTGAAACAGACGTGTTCAGAGCACCTCTGGGTTCTGGGCACAGTAGGTGGAAAGGAAACGTGGCTAGGGGTAGCCTACTTGTGGACGGGGAATAACTGCAGAGAAAAGAATCAGGAGATAGTGGATTGCATGAGTGCGGATATTAAGGAATTTGGTAATGGGGCCGAAATCATCCTTCTAGGGGACATGAATGCCCACATACATGACCTTGACGGATATTCAGACACCAATGGGAAGTTATTACTAGATCTTTGCGAGCAACATAGTCTGGGGATAGTTAACACGGGGCCTAAATGTGACGGCCAGATCACATGGGAAGTCGGAAACAAGCAATCAAGTATTGATTATTGTCTCATGACTAAAGGAATTTACCACAAACTGACAGAAATGAGGATAGACGAGGAAGGCATTAACAGCTTGGGTAGTGATCATAAACGAATAACATTACAAATGGGATACGAAACTGAAAATATGAGCATGGAATCAAAGTCTGGCAGCTCGTATTTAAATGGCAAACAAATAATAAAGATAGCCGCAAGAGTCGAGGAAGAAGTAGGCGAAATACCAGGCAAGGACTGAGAGTATAGTGAGTTGTTACATCTAATGACGAAGGAGATAGGGAAAGAGAAGAAAACTGTTTGCTGGAAAGGAAAAAGGAAGCCAAAAAGTTGGTGGAACAAGGAAATCCGGGAGGCGATCGAGAAGCGACGCGAAGCATCACGGGAGCATAGAAAGGCAAAAAAGGAGAAGCGGCCGCAGGACGAAGTAAAAAAAATATGGGAAATATATTTAGAGAAAAAATCCCTTGTACAGAAATTGGTAGAGGCAAAAATTAAAGGTGAAAGTGAACGCTGGATGACAGAGATACACGAAAAAAAGGAGGCCGCGCCTAGGATTTTTTGGAGCCACATAAAGGCGCTAGGTAGGAAGTCTGTCACAACGCAACAACATATTCTAGATGAAGGAGGAAATCAATTGGAAGGGTATGAAGCGCTAGGTTACATCCAAAAGGTAACAGCCGATTCGTTTCAAAAGAGCGTCCAGGGGATCTCCCCGGTGAGTAAAAGTGTGGCGGAGAAAGCAACAGAGGAAGAGCTAGTACTTGATAATTTCAACTGGAAAAAGGCCGAAGGAAAAATTCCAAAGCGCACTGCCGCGGGTTTAGATGGGATTCCCGTTAGCCTCATTAACGAACTAGGACATAACACTAAAGAAGCATTATTAAAAGCAGTAGAAAAAAGCTTAAAGGACGGACAAATACCGGACAGTTGGCGACAAAGTAGAATGAACTTAATCTATAAAGGCAAGGGAGAAAAGGACAAGATTCGCTCGTATAGACCACTAACCATTACATCGGTACTATACAGGTTGGCGATGCAAGCAGTAAAAATGAAAATAGAAACATGGGCCGAACATAACGATATTTTGGGAGAACTTCAGAACGGATTTCGAGTCGACAGGCGGTTAGACGATAACCTGTTTGTTCTCACTCAGTGTATAGAAATATCTAAAATAGAGAATAGGCCCTTGTACGTGGCTTTTCTAGATATCACTGGGGCATACGACAACGTTAATCAGGAAATTTTGTGGGATATATTGAAAGGAATGGGCATGGGCGACGACTGTATACAGCTTTTGAGGGAGATATACCGAGAAAATACAGTTTGCATAGAGTGGGAAGGAATGCGTAGCAAAGAGAACGTTGAGGTTAGCAGGGGTCTGAGACAGGGAGGTCCTTTGTCCCCGCTGTTATTCATGCTGTACATGGTGAGTATGGAAAAAGCGCTAGAAGGTAGCAACATTGGTTTTAATCTGTCACACAAACAGGACGGCATGATGATTGAGCAGAAGCTTTCAGGTTTATTTTATGCGGACGATATCGTCTTATTTGCGGACAGTCGAGATGATATACAGCAGCTGGCGAATATATGCGGAAGGGAAGGTGAAGCTCTTGGACTAGGATTCAGTGTAACGAAGTGTGGATTGATGGTATTCAATGATCCCTGTGATCAGACGGTGTCCATACAAGGCCAAGAAATACCGAGGGTAAGTGAATACAAGTACCTTGGAGTATGGGTAAATGAGAGTGATAGATACATGGAGGTACAGGAAAAAGCCTCGGCAGCAAAAGGAAAGAGGAATGCGGCAATAATGAAGCACAGAGCCTTGTGGGGATACAATAGGTATGAGGTGCTTCGAGGTCTGTGGAAGGGTGTAATGGTTCCAGGGCTTACTTTTGGGAACTCAGTGGTGTGCATGAGGGCAGAGGTGCAATCGGGAATGGATGTAAATCAAAGGACTGTGGGACGCCTCGCGTTGGGTGCTCACGGGAAGACGACAAACGAGGCTGTAAAGGGCGATATGGGGTGGGCAGGTTTTGAGGCGAGGGAAGCGCAGAGCAAAATAAGGTTCGAAGAAAGGCTAAGAAATATGAAGGAGAGTAGATGGGCAGAGAAGGTGTTCCGTTATTTGTATAGGAAGAGCGTGGACACACAGTGGAGAAAAAGAACTAGAAGACTCACTAGTAAATATACGGCTGGTATTGTGAGCCATATGTCAACAAAGAGCGTTAAGGGAAAAGTCAGGGAGGCGGAGAGGATTTACTGGATGGCAGCTATGGAGAAAAAACCGGCTTTGAGTAACTACCGAAAGGGCAAAAATGAAATAAGGAGGGAGGCATTTTACGATAATTCAAGGGGAAGCGCTTTACTGTTTGAAGCGAGATCGGGTTGCCTTAGAACGCGTAGTTATAAAGCAAGATTCAGTAAAGAAGAAGAACAATGCACATGCTGCGGGAAAGATAAGGAAACGGCGGAGCATGTTCTGATTGAATGTGGAGATATCCACCCAGGTGTACGTTTGGGCACGAGCCTACAGGAAGCCTTGGGTTTTAGGGACAACAATGGAAAGCTGAACACACCCGCGATTGAAATAAGTAAGAGACGGTTAGAGTATTGGTGGCAGAAAATTAGAGAGAAAGGACAAAAATAAATATTGGAAAAATAAAATATGGACAGTGTGCCGTAAATGGCAGAGAACTTAAGCTGAAAATTTACCTTTTTTTCCATTAAGATAGAATTTATCGAAGTAGAGGCATTAGGCCAACATAAAAAAAAAGTTTTTTTTTTTGTCGAGCCTGGTGGCATACTTGTCACCACCCCGTTATAAAGGGGACGCTCATAGCATCCATCCATCCTGTAGCCACCTCTCGTTTAGTTCTTGTAGTGTTTACTAGATGGTGGTACTTGTAGCTGATGATGAAAAGATGCAAGATGTTATAAACTAAAAAGCGGTACTTGTAGTTGATGAAAGACGCGAGATCTTATAAAATAGGAATGATGTCACATATGGCGCGTGTCATTGGTTGAAGGCAATCGTTCGATTTAGTGCGGCGACGTACGCTAGGGGGAGCGATGTAATAAAATCGAGTGGGCAAAATGTACAGAGGATTCATGGTTTACCAGGTTTACCTCCGGAGCTTCGCCCGCTCATCATCATTCACTTCGTGGATATGGCGGCACTTTTTTTTCAAGTTATTATAGAATGAAATCACTGCAAGAGCTGATGGCGGCAAACATTTTAAGAATCCTACCACTGTGAGTAGAGTTACACAAATATTTGTCGCATGCTGCAATTACATTTTTTCTTTCGTCCCGACGAAAGCGCTGCAAACAAAACAGGGAAGGATGGCAGGGGCCAAAAAAATATGTGACGCACGCCTGGTGACCTTCAGCACTTTCTTTTTTTTCTTCTAATGCCCGTTTTTTCAGTGTGATCGCACATGCACACGTGAACAAATCGTGGCCTCTCACGGCGATCTGTATAAAGACTAGGCGCGCCATGTTCTGATCAGCCAATGGCTGATAGATGGCTTTCATAGAGTGATTTTTGATCATATTCTGTGATTTGTCAAAAGAAAAGAAAGCAATGTTTAGCTGACAAATAACATATTGTGAATTCCTGGCCGCGTGCTGCGTTTTAGTATTTGTCTCGCATGTTCTCGGGGAGCCTCTACTGTCAATCGGCAGCATTTTCTGACCATGCTCCAAAAGTGTAGCAGGGTCCCTTTAAGTGATTTTTTTTTCCCACATCTGTGCAGTTTTCTACTATTTTTTGTGTGTGGATGTTATTACAGTGCAACCAATTGCGAGTTGTTGTGCACAGGCAGAGCTAGCAAAAGTTATGCGAGAGGTGCAAAGCCATTTCCTAGCTCTTAAATGCAATTGCAGAAAACTTGTCAGTCGCTAATGGTTTTGAATTAGGAATTCTAAAGACATTGAAATGACTGTTATTTCATGATGGAAGTTGTTGATTGCTAAGTTTAATGGTTTTTGCACATGGTTTTATGAAAATATCATTTGCAATGAGCTTGTTATAAAACATTAATTGATTGAATTAGCACAGATGTACCAATGTTCATAAAGCCACTGTGTGCACTGATACGCCTGTACTTCGTTCAGCTTAAAAAAAATACGTGATAATGTGTGCCGGGTAGAAGTATCATTGAAAAAGTTCGATCGATTAGGTTTTGCTGTGCACTGCATTTGTCTCTACCATTGCTTTTTTTTAATATTGTGTCTATTGCGATGCTCTTTTCGAGAAGTTCAGAGGTACTAATGTTTGTTGGCATTTGCCTATGTATATTCGCACTATATATGAAAATATTTTAATAGTTTGTTTTGCAGAGCCCATTTTATTTCGAGGTTGTTTGCTGTGAATGTTCATTAGGGTATGAATGGTAACAATCACTAATCAAAAGTTTTCCGACTTTGTCGAGACATTGAGAACAGCCTTGTGTTGAGCACATAGGTAAATGCACATCTAAAAAATTTAAGCACAGGCAGACAGGCCAAGAAGAAGACGTAAGCAACATGTTGTCTTTAATGCATAGGCATTTTAGCGTGCCGTGGTGGCAATGTCTTCCTCTCGTCGCCGTATACTTGCACTTTTTTATGTCACTATCAAGTAACACATGGGGAACAGAGTCCAGAAACGAAGAGTTTTCCATTGCTGTGAAATTTGTAACAACATTTACCAATTGCTATAAAATTAACACTTCCACTTTTTATGCCTTGTTAAACATGCACAAACTTTTCAGTGAATTCATGCAAACTGTTAGCTGCAAACTTCAAGATTCTTTTTGGGGGGGGGATAATTTGTTGAGTGGCTGCAGCAAAAGATAAATTTTTGCTTCAATAATGGACTACTAGTCTAAATGTTAGTAAAGGGCAGTTTTTCAAATGCCAAAATGGCTACGTAACATAGTGGAAGTGTGTAGTGGTGGTTATGAACATTGCCAGAATTTTTTCTTGGGGGTGCAAGCCCATGTTGCATCGTGGCTGGGGTAGGGCCAGAGCACTGGTGTAGCTTGGGTAGGGGCAAGTTCTGGTTCCGATTGAGAGGAGCGAGTGTTCGTTTCGCACCCTTTGCCGACGCCTATGGTGGTGGCCACGATCGTGATTGTTGGTTCCCCAAGTCAGTTAGCATGGTGTAATAGCCGTTGGCCACATTTTGTATTGCGAGGGTTTTTCCAAAAGATTTTTGTATTAGGCACCGAATGTTGCAGTAAGAGAAAGATGGTTTAATTAAGATGACATTTTACTTGAAAATAATGAACAGTAAAAAACTTGTTATTCTCTGTCCTCAATCAGACCCGATTTTTCTTTCTTATATTTTTATTGTAGAGTGAAAAAGACAAAAGTAGGCGATGCTCCTTTTGGTGACATGGTCATGATATGGCATGCAGAAAATAACTATGGGACTGATTGGTGCATATTTAAGGTACCACATGACCACTGCACCAATTTTTCATGATGTAGTGCAAGTTCCCCTCACAACACCTTATGCCATGTTATGAGGTTCCACTTGGCATCTATCTTGAGCAGGTGCGAGTTGGCAGTTGTAAGCAAAGCAAGCAATATGCAATACACCTGTGCCAGTACTCTTTATTCTTCTCGCTTTTCCTCTCTTGCCTGTTCGAATGGTTTGCAAGTTTGTTTACAATTATAATATCCAATGATGTGGATAGCATAAAGTCAATAAGATTATGGTCACATGAATGTACGCACCCCCACTTTCAAAGTTCCTTATTATTTGGTTAGACATTGACCTGTTAGAAACCCTTTTAAAGGAACTCTTCAGTATCTGCGCATGCCCTCATCATTGGCTATATTTGAAACAGCAATTGCTCTTCACTTGTTTGTGTACACTTAAAGGGGGTACTGATACGAAATTTATCACTTAGAGTTTTTTTTGCGCCAAGTGATAGGCCAAGCACCTGAGAACTTATGAAACGTACAACGTACTGGTAAGCGTGAGTGTGCCCTGAAAAGTAATTGCAGCATGCTTTTCAAAGTTAGTTTTTGTTCCTACTGTACCCTGACGTCACGACATCGTATGAGCAGCTCCACCAGGCAGTAGTATGTGTACTTTTCGTGAGGTATCTTCGTCGGCACATCTGCTTCTTCGATTGTCTGCTTCGCTTCATCTGCTGTGCACCGCACGTGTGGCAACTGTGCGGCAGGGAGGCTCGACGTTTGGAGGGCATCACTTTAGTGATGGACACATGGTGTGAATTTGAATGCGATTTGCCGTACGGCTGTTCGTGCCACATCCACGTGGGAGCATGACGAGGGGCGTCACTGGAGGGCGCTTGTCGCAGGTTTGTTCCTCGCCGCCCCGATCACCCTGGTACTTGTGGATATTGTGGTTGCCGGTGGCATGAAAAACATTGGATAGACTGTTTATGACGTGAAATAACTCATGATTGAATAAAGTGTTGCTTGAAGTGTGCTATTTCTGCAAGGCAACTTTCATTGCTGAACCTCCGACGAGATATCGAGCCGTGATGGCAGGCCAAAAGCCTCTCTATCATGTTTACTACTTAGCCGGTGCAAAACGCATGGAGGGGCTTTCGGCAGGCCATTTCGCACATAAACAAACAATGACACCGGCCGTCCTGGCAAACAAGCCCACTTGGTTCCGACCTTTGCTTTTATCTGTGCTGTTGAGGAAACCAGTTGCATGTGTAAAAGCGTCATATAAGTGTACAAGTTTTTCATTGGGCTGGCAAAAAGAAGTGCTCAACAATGAGGTCACGTTGAAAAGTGAGCGAGGCTACCGAGAACATCGGCCTTGCTAAGCCTACGCTCGGGAGTCCAGAATGAATGTGGGCTGTGGCTATGTTGGCCACTTGCGAAGGCGTAGTTTCCTTGACGATGTTATTAGAGAACGAAACATGACTGTAGTGAGGTTGTTTACTTTGTGCTTAATAAAGAGCATAAGATGTTTTCTGAGCATGCAAGCTGAGGAGCCTTATGTGGGCGGAGACCGAGCGCTAATGCCTTGTTCTCCTTATGTTGGTTTTGGGACGTTAAACGCCACATATCGTCATCTTTCTCCCCATGTTTCGTGAATTGTCGTACGCTGCGTGCGCAGTTGCACGCCGAATCACACCATGTGTCCAGTGCTTATAAATGCGAATGCATTACTTAGTCGGGCTATGTCGGGCATCCGGCGGTGTCCGCGTGCCGGCAGGTGTTATCTCTCCTCCGCTGTCACTCCCTCTCTCCAGCAACAGCTGCGGGCGCGCGCGCTTATCTTCGACCTTAGTAACTGGAGTATGTGGTCCGAGAGAGTGTAGGAGAGGGTATGTGCAGTGCTTCGCCCATCCTTTTCTCGCCATTCGCTCTCTGCTCCATGCACCCCCACTTTCCCGTCCGCTTGCACCTCTTTCTCGACCGTTCACTGGCTGGGCGCCTTTCAAGAACATCCGGATATGTGTGTTCGAGACGCCGCTGTGAAAATCCGAGCCAAGAATGGCGTTTGCTTTGTTCACTTGATTGTATTTTTTAACCGTGCATGCTAGCTACTAGAGCTGAAAACACATACTGAAATTATTGTGACAGAAAAACGCTGCGTGCGGTGAACGGCGCACGGTTTAATAAAAAGTTATTATTCTTCTAACGTTGGGTTCTCGCATGCGAAAAGCCGTTATGGATGCTACGCAATGCATTCGCATTTTCTCACAATTTTTTTTGGGAGGTGGGGGCATTTTTAAGGTGCGGGTTCTTCGTTGACCATGCGAAGTTGGTGAGCAACTGCATGTTGTGCGGCGTGTGCGCGTCCGGAGCGAACAGGGTAAACTCTGCTTGGTCGGCGTCCAATCTCCCCCTCTGCCACGTTGCACAAGGTTGAAGAACGCTTACTCCAGTGCCGGATCAAACTGGAACCGCTGGAACTTGCACTTATTGTCCCCCGTTGTACTGGTGCAAGCCAGTTCACTGGGCAAATTATTGGTGCCATGATGACAAATTCGAGATAAAACAATTTCTTTGCCTTCTGATAAGCGTATATATTGTATTCTCGTGAAGGTACACTATATTCCAGACTCAAGAGGCCGATGCGCAAGTTCTGTTTCTGTGTTTTGGTGCTTGACGCCATCACAACTTGCCAGGCTGCTGCGTGAAGTCACTAGGATTCGTACTGTAGCCTGACGATGCGCTAGGTGCATCGTCAGGCTACAGTACGAATCCTAGGTAAAATCTGACCTAAAATATCAAAATAAAAGATCAGCATTTGCTGAGCGTGACACTTTCTCAGAGCAGTCTCGATACACGGGAGATTTGTATGGCAGAGTAAACTCTCCTTTGGAAAAAGGTGCTAGTACCCCTTTAACTGTACAGACACAGAAATTTGTAGATGTCCTCTTTACAAGCTGACCCTGTTAAAAAATAAGTGTTGCGCAGGCATTGTGAAAAGTGCTATTGCTGAAAACTGGTATCATAAAGTTGTGAAAACCTTATTAGCGTGTTCTACTCAGTAGCTTATGCAGTATTTTGCTTGCAATGTTTGTTGGTCTGGTACATTGTGTGCAGGAAAAGAGCTGTTTGACCCTGGCGTGTCAAGGTGATTTGTGCCTGTGAATGCATATGTCTTGATGAAATTAGGGAAGAATCCTTATGCAAAATTTGCCATCAGCAGCTTCGCTCATGTCTGCCATGTTGAATGGGAGCTGAAACTGTAGTGAGCTGCAGCAGCACATCTTGCATTGCTATCCACCCCTTCATGCTAAGCCAGTCCGCAGCAGTGGTGTATCAGTTATGGTGCTTTCTGCCCGAAGGTTGTGGGTTAGATCGTGAGCACCCAGTCTCAGCAGTCGCATTTTTAATAGACGCAAAATGCTGGAGACCCGTCTGGTGTGCAATGCCAGTGGACGTTAAAGAACACCAGATGGTCAATTTCCAGAGCACTACATTACGGTGTGTCTCAGACATATTATGGTTTTGGGTCGTGAAAACCCTCATATTATCATTATTCAATCTAAGCGGATTCGCCATGTTGTCAACTGTGCAATGTATGCAATAATACGTCACCAAAAATTATTATTATTATTATTATTATTACCGACAGCCAAGTTTGGCTATCGTTGACATTGCGGCTGATGTGCTACTGCGGCGCAATTACAATCGACAGCCAATTTTGCTCTGCACGTGGTGCCGTGTCACACATGAAGCACCAATGCTCTGATATACTCCCCGCCCCCTTAGCGAATATATCAGAGCATCGCTGTTCCACTACTGCGCGGGCGCCGGAACGTCGTATTGAAGGTGTTAGTAAAATTGCAGTATGCTGAAAAGCTATTTTATTTTATTCTACTGTGGTATGAGCGCAGCTTAGTCACATTTTTTTGTACAATTGACTAGTTTAAAATTATTTTTGCTTGTGCGGGTATACGCTCTGTTTGTGCTTGCGAACTAGCAGTGAAATTTGTGTGTTGGGTTGTCTGCAGTTGTAAAAAACACGACGTCAAGCTGCTGTTAAGCAGAAGACAAAGCACGTCAGCAACCGTTTTAAGAAGCAGCAGGGAGGCCTGCTGTTTGCTAATGCTGAAAAAAAGAACAGAGAAAGAGCTTTTGAAAGAAGTGAATATGTATGCTCAGGGCTCAAAATACAAAAGCATTAGAAAGAATAAGCCTACTGGAAAATGCCCTTCGCAGCAAAAATTTCCAAACAGGTTTATCATTTCTTCATAAGCTGTTGTAACGCACTGCTGCTAGGGTTGTATGCAGCAGCAAGTTGCCCTATTCCCATCGCGTGCAATTTTGCTGAAAAGCAGAATGCAATGTAAGCTCTTGGGTGGTATAGATGCATGTATGTTTTTCTAATCACTTGAAAATGTGCTTTTACAACTTTCACAGTGTGGTGGATATTAAAAAGAACACCACTTGGTCAAAATTTCTTGAGCCCTCCACTACGGCATCCCCTATAATAACACCATGGTTTTGAGACGTGACATGCAACGCATCATTACACTTTAATTGCATATCTCAACTGCATGCTATGTTTATCATATATAGCGTCACCGCCCTAAAACAATCAATTGAACTGCCATCACTCGCGTCGCGCCGCCTCATCTCGCGCCTATGCCTCCTCCACAGTTTCTTTTTCCGACCCCAATCAAGACACGAACTTTTACAGCCCCCAAACAGAACTTCTTCCCGCATTAACCATTCAAACCCCATTGCACGAATCAACGGCCGTACATCCGCAATGAACGACTCCTTTTTCCCCCAAGCAATAACACTTTGGAATCACCTTCCCGACACCATTGTTGCCACACCTGACCGCACATCATTCCGCGCAAAATTGGAATCCCACTTTGATTCCACCCATTAACCCGTGGCTGTAAATATATTCTACCAACGTACTGTATGTATAATTTGCTTGTGCCTAGTTGTTTGTACTCTAATTCCCAGCCAAAGCGTTTCTTTTGTGTGTTATTTGATTCATTTTTGTTGTCATTTTTGACCAAACTACCATATTAGAGCTGTACTGTTTATAATAATTTGTTCAACTTGAATTATACACACTCACAGCGTATTTTTTGCCCCCCCTTATGTAATGCCCTCGGGCCTTTAAGGATGCAATAAATGAAATGAAAAATTATTTGACCATGCACACCTAGGATGGTACCGTGACAATTAAGGGTGCAATATACTTTATTTCTGCACACTCTACTTTTTCATTGCAGCAAACAACCTTGTCTTTTGCGGATGTTGCAGCCGCAAGTCTCAAAAACAGAAACGACATGCACCGTTGCCACCACTATGTGCTGCCACGCTGGAACCGCCACAGCGACCACGGACAGCCCTGAAGTAGCCCAGTCAAGTGTGAGGGAGGCTGCACGGCTTATCAATTATGTGCCCACTGACAGAGAGGTATCATAAAACTCTAGTATGCTTTGTCTTGAAGATATATTGCTTTGCTTTAATGAGAAAATGTGCATTGACAAACTAATGTGTGCACATCATCTTTGACTTGTTTTATAGGTGCATCGGAGCAAAGAAATTGCCGTTCCTAAGAGGCTGTACAATCACCCCATGGGCTTGAAAAGACAGACCCGTTTTGTTCGTGAGGGGGCCGTTAACATTTTTTATACAGCAGGCCAAGTCGGTAGAAGTGTTACTGGCGCAGCCTACAATCGGTCTAAAGGGGAGGCGAAATCTCCCAAGGAGAAAGAAACATATGCTGTGTTTTCAGGTAGGTGAAATTTTGCAATTTGACCAAAATAATGGAAGTTGGTGGCTCCATTTTTGCACGTAATCAGCCGAGGTTTCACTGCCAACTTGTGTTTTAATTACTTACTAAAGCTTCAAGTGTAGCTTTTGCCTACTGGAGCTGGGTACTTTTATGCAAGAATCCACAAACTCATTTTAAACAATACTAGAGAGGCAGACCGGTAGAACTCCTACTTACTTTCTTGTCATATTGACTCCTCTATTTAGAGTGCACATAATTGTCGCTTAATTGCCTGTAACTTGCTTTGTTTTTGATCATGCAGATTTCTTCAACCATTTGTTTGAAGCACACCGTTCTGATTGGAGAGGTTGAGCAAATGAAGAAGCTCCTCAATAAAGCTTTGGCAAACAAAATTAATGACTTTATGAAATCAAAAGATTAACCAAGGAATGGCACATCAAATAAAATATTTTGTTTGATTTCTGTGCTCATATTTGTGTCCTGCTTGCTCTGATGTAGCGGTGAACCTGCCAGTTGGCTAAGCACCGATTCGCTTGTGGGCCTATCAGAGTAGAATGCTACACTTATAGGCTGGCACACGAGTACTGGTACACTGATAGACTGGTACACTGATACACTCATAGACTGATACACCTATAGACTGATACACTTATAGACTGATACAACTGTCAATAACCAATAGCCTATCAGTTTTTCTATCAGAATTTTTGCTAGGGTTGTCTAAAAAATGAGGGGCTATAAAAAAAAACAGACAATACTAGATTTGACAAAGCAAATGAATTGGGTTTGTGGACTGTCACCCTCCCCTGTGGCTTCGTACGCTATGCTTAGAACGACAAAAGTTATTTGGGTGTGGCTCCACGTGCGACACGCCACTTCAATACGTATGACACTGTTGTCCACATATTGAGGTTGTCGTGTTGATGGCTTGCATTGAATGACATCACTGAAACAGCCGTGTTGGAGCTCTAACATGGCGAGACGCCAACTTTTTAAGGACACGTTTGTGTAATCGGTACATCGCATGCTGGTTCTTTCGCTATCCATGCCCAGATAGATGCCCTGACGTTCCATCTACGTCGTGATCACTCCGCAGCAGGTTAATCGCCGTACGGTTGTGCTATCTTGCCGCGATGTGCGACCATGACGTCATGTTCCAGCTAGCCCTGCACTGAAAGTCCGATGGCGATCAAGCCAATGAGATTGCAAGCTGTGGCGTACCAACTCTTTTGCGAGGGGGGGTTATCCTACCACGCACTCATCAGCTGGTATATATATATATATATATATATAATAAATAAAGAAGTGTATACTTAAGGGCTCGTTTTTTCGTGTTTTTACACAGAAATTATGAGATCTGACAGACAATAATGCCACGGAAAGCATAGGGAAAGATATTAGGCCGAATTGTAAGGTAAATATGAAGAAAGAAAAGTGGGTGAAAAGATAACTTGCCTTGGGCAGGATCCGAACCTGCGACCTTCGAATGACGCGTTTGATGCTCTACCACTGAGCTACCACGGCAGATATCCCGACCCCCAGCCACTTTGTTGGGTTTATATGTGAATTTAAACGTGGGAGTGTCAGTCAACGCCGCCAGTAGCCATGGCAGCAAGTGTGGTACACTCTTTTGAGCCTGTTTGGCATCACGTAGCACGTGAACTTATTACGAGCAGGCAGCTGACCAATAGTCCCTCGTATACAACCTAAAGGCACAAGGTCTGCCTGTACGAGACCCTCGTTCATGAATTAAGGAAAGAAGTGTATACTTAAGGGCTCGTTTTTTCGTGTTTTTACGCAGAAATTATGAGATCTAACAGACTGTAATGCCAAGGAAAGGATAGGGGAAGATATTAGACCGAATTCTAAGGTCAATATGAGGAAAAAAAAGTGGGTGAAAAGATAACTTGCCATGGGCAGGATCCGAACCTGCGACCTTCGAATGACGCGTTTGCTGCTCTCTCTCTCTCTCTCTCTCTCTCTCTCTCTCTCTCTCTCTATATATATATATATATATATATATATATATATATATATATATATATATATATATATATATATATATATATATATATATATATGTAGGCAGGCATGGTGGTTGAGGGGCCGTAGCGTTGCATATAGTCAAGTAGATCCTCCGTGAGCAGTCACAACGTGGTTT